>NC_056730.1:817190622-817418689 GCF_019279795.1 Protopterus annectens
AAGTGGACTTATCTACTTTTAGAAGTAGATGATTTTCAGATCTTAGATGCCTGCTGAGATGATATTTGGCAAGTAGAGTTGAGAGAGCAGCATAGTCTGTGGGTCTGTAGATTATTTTATGTGCTGTAGTTAGTTGGGTGAATGAGAAATGGTGGGGGAGTTCCAGCCACCCTAATTGTTTCAATGACTTACAGTGGTGGGATGAGAATTTGGCCTTGGTGGCAAATTTTGCTATTCTGTTGTAACTCATATCAAGTTTGGATTTTGTAGAATTTTGGATATTAGTGAGGAGAGGGGCACCATAAAGGAGAGAACGTAATAAAAAGGTAGTTGCAATGGTTTGTCTAGTAGAGAGGCTAAGAAAGTGTTGGTGCCTGTAGAGCATATTGAGCTTTTGGTGTGTTTTTTTGATGTTATTGTTTATGTGTAGGTCAAAGTTAAGGTTTTCATCTACAATAATGCATAGTTATTTAGTGTGTGGGGCACCTTCTATAGTGGTATTGTCTTGGGCTTGTATAGTGAAGATTTTTTTATAAAACAGAGTGGTTTTCCTAGGGATAAAAATTACTAGTTTAGTTTTTTTTTTTTTTTTGGATTTAGGGCAAGATGATTGTTAAGCATCCAAGATTCAGTAGAGGTGAGGGCATTCTGGGCAATTTGCTGGAGTTCAGAGCTGGAATTTGCAGTGCATATTATTATGGAGTCATCAGTATACTGGATTACTGAGTATTATGGAAGAGTGGGGAAGAGTGGAGTGAAAGTTGTTAATAAAGATGCTAAATAAGAGAGGACCAAGAATGGAGCCTTAGGGTACCCCTGTGGAAGTGCTGAGGAAGGGAGAGTAGGATTGTTGCCATTTGGTGGATTGATGCCTATGGAGAGATAGCTGTTGAACCATTGTAGGGTAGGGAAGAAATGTGGAGGGTGGATAGTTTAGAGAGGAGGATAGTGTGGGAAATGGTATCAAAAGCTTTGGAGAGGTCGAGAAAAAGTGAAGCAATTATTTTACCAGAATCCTGTGCCTAGTTAACTGTATCATGGAAGGATAGGAGGGAGATAGTGGTGCTATGTCCTGGTCTGAAACCATGCTGAGTGGGTGATAAAATTTGATTTTCAAGCAGGTGGTTGAGAAGTTGGGCATGGATGCATTTTTCCAGTATTTTAGAAAGGGGTGAGAGAATTGCTATGGGTCATACGTTTGTGGTGTCTGTGTTGGTGCCACCTTTGCAGGTGGCTAAGGAGTTGGGCATGGATGCATTTTTCCAATATTTTAGAGAGGGGTGAGAGAATTGCTATGGGTTGAAAGTTTGTGGTGTCTGTTGGTTCCACCTTTGTGTAAGGGGAGAATGAATGCTTTTTTCCAGATGTCTGGGACAATGGATTCTTTAATTGATCTGTTAATGAGTATGCTGATGGGATAAGCTATAGAGTTTGCTGCTGGCTGCAGGAAGTGTGGGGGTAGATTGTCAGGGGGCAGGGTACAGGGTTTTAGCTTAAGTAAAAGTTGTTTTATTGTGCTGGTGGGTATGGGGGAGAATTTTAGGTCAGAGTTGAGGGTAGGACCATTTTCTGAGATGATTTGGTCATCAGCTGTCTTGGTGGTGTTGCTGTTAACTGTAGGAAAGGTGGCAGTTTGGTTAGCTATGGTGTCAATGAAGTAGGAATTGAAGAGGGTGGCAAGTTCAGTAGGGTTTTTTTGTGAGTCAGGGGATGGGTTGCTTTGAGAGCCTGGGTGTAATAGTTGGCGATGGAGGACCAGAATTTTTTGGGATTATTTTTATGTTGGCTTTGTAGGTAGAAGTTGTGGCCTTTTTATCAGTGGTTATTAGACATTTTGCCTGGTTATGGAGTTGTTTGTAATGTAGTAGAGTTGAGGGGTCTTTGTTTTTCTTCCATGATTTCCAGATTTTATCCTTTGTGGACATTACTTCTTTGGTGGATTTTGAGAGGCAGTTTGCATGGTTGTGTTTCATTAGTTTTTGGCGGGTGGCTGCTTGCCTATTTAGGATGTCTAGAAATGTTGTTAAAGAATTCAACAGCCTCATTAGGTGGTAGGGATTTGAGGGGTTCCCAGTTTACTTTAGCTAAGATTTCATTAAATATGGATGATTGGAACTTAGTAAAATTTCTGGTTGATTTGTATTGATGTTGGCCTGGGGTTGGAGTAATTTTGCATACGATATATGCTAGGTGGTGGCCACTAATGGTATTAGGTAGCATGCCTGCAGTGGTGACATTAAAAGGATGGGCACTAATATCCTGTCTATTGTGGAGCCCCAATTGTTATTCTTGTGAGGTCTGGTGATGTCTTCAATTAGTTAGGCGAAGTTGTAAAGATTTATGTTTTTTGAGGGGTTGTTGTGGCCTATATCTAGCCAATCAATATTTACATCACCTAGAATGATGGTTTCATTATCTATATTTTGGGAAGTCCAGGCAAGTATGTTTTCTAATATTGGTATGTTGTTTCCTGGAGGAATATGCAGAGCAATTATGCAAATGCTTTTATGGTTGTTAAGTTTTAATATAAAGATTATTATTTCGGCTGGGGAGAAGTTGGGTATTGGTTTTGAGTAGGGAATTAATGTGTAATTGCTAGTGAAAACTATTGCTACTCCTCCTCCTCTCTTTTGGGTCGATGGACTCTCAAGCATGAGTAACTTGGAGGGAGAAATTCAGTGTCTTTTACATATGATTTCAAACAGGTTTCGGTAGCTGCTATAATATCTGGTTGTACTGTGAAATCCACACATGGAGTTCAGGTATCTTGTTTCTAAGGCTTTGGAGATTTATGGTTGATAGTATAAGAGATTTGCTAGGTTTTCTGGGGCTGGGGGGGGGGGGCTGGGTCTGGGTTGGGTTGTACATCACCACACTGGGAAATAGTGCTTTGGCAAACTATGTAGGTTATACTTATTACTTTTTTCCTAAAAATGGTGTAGCTGCTGCTGGTGGTGTGACAATGGGGGTGTCTTTGGAGAGGTTGAATATTTACTTTGGATAGTACAGAGGTATTAGCTGTAAATAAGCTAGGGTGGATGTCTGAGTAACTTGATAAATGTGGGTTATGTGTGGTGGTTGTACATGTAGGTGTAGGAGGTAAGTTGGGTGTCTGGAAAGTTGTGAATATTGTTAGGAGAGAAAGTTTAAGTGAGATAAGCAAGATCAAAGTAATAGTTGTGATGGAGGTTGAGTGCAGTGTGATAACAGAAAGAATATGAGCAGGATAGTGGTAGTTTAGGGCAGGGGTCTGCAACCTTCACTATCAAAAGAGCCATTTTTGGCCCCTCTCCCAGCAAATAAAATTCATCGGGAGCCACAAAACCTATTTGACCCTTAAAATGAAGATAACGCAGTGTATAAAGTTTTATATATAGTTTATTATACTAAATATAAAAGAATTACATTTATAAGTACAATATTTAAAGTCTGTCCCTATTTTTGTTCCTTTGCTCCCCTTTATTTGTGGCTCTGTCCAGATTTCTTGTGGTAAGACTTTGAGAGGTAAGGAAACCTTTCAGGAGACGCTGCTGCTGCCAGGGGATCACTTGATTGCACTCATTGTGTGTGGAATGTATGGCAGCAGAAACCATGTTATTCTAGCAAGTTTCTAAGAGCGATATTTAAAGTCTGTCCCTTGATCACTCTGTGTGTGTGTGTGTGTGTGTGTGTGTGTGTGTGTGTGTGTGTGTGTGTGTGTGTGTGTTGTGTGGCAGAGTGGCCATTATTTTTCAAAGCTACAAGGAGCCACTGCAGATTGGTGGAAGAGCCACATGCGACTCCAGAGCCACAGGTTGCAGACCCCTGGTTTAGAGGATGGAGTACTATATGGCCATATTTAGACATGGGTAGGGAGGTAGAGTACAGTAATTAGGAGGTATGGTATGATAAGGGAATAATTAGGGGGGTTATGGGATAGGTGGAAGAGAAGTATGGGAGGGGTCAGGCTAGGTATAAGGTTGATGATATGGGGGGAGGGTGGGGAGAAGAGTGAGTGTAGCGGGTCCAGCCCCCACAGGGAGAAGACCTGAAGATCTATCAGTTTAAGGTGAGTAATGAGCTTAAAATATCAGTATCTAACAAAAGCTTAATCTACGTAGCTCTGCAATACAGCTCTACAATACTTTAATTTTCACTGCAGGCACATAAACAGCGTTGTTTGGCAGTTTTAGATGGAGTTGTGATTAGTCTAGAGACTATGCTGAAAGTAAAAGCAAAATTTACTAATGTAAACAGTAAAGGCTTGGGACTGTGTGTGTGTGTGTGTGTGTGTGTGTGTGTGTGTGTGTGTGTGTGTGTGTGTGTGTGTGTGTGTGTGTGTGTGTGCATAAGGCTGATTGAAGGTATTGGCCCAATCTAGTGTCAATTGGCTGGAACCCTTCACTGATGTTGTGCATATACCTTTTAAGCCTTAAAACTTGACAAAAACTAAGTTGCAATTCACCTATTACAACAGAAAAGCTGTAGAGTGTCAGGTTCTTGCTTCCCAGAGTTTTATTTAGTTAAGATAGTCAGCTTCAGTGGATACAGTGAAAAATGTGTATTGTAGTTAATCCCAAGTTGGGGGGGGGTCACACAGGAAAGAAACCCATACAACTATTACAACAGAAAAGCTGTAGGGTGTCAGGTTCTTGCTTCCTGGAGTTTTATTTTGTCAAGATAGTCAGCTTCAGTGGATGCAGTGCAAAATGTGTATTGTAGTTAATCCCAAGTGTGTGTGTCTGTGTGTGTGTGGGGGGGTCATTCAGGAAAGAAACCTATGTAATAGCTGTGCATGCACAATGAACAGAGGGGTTGGGAACCTAAAGCAGTTACAGGATGGAAAATAAATGTGAGTTGGTAGCTGAGAGGTGGTTTAAAGATCCACTACTCATGTGAACGATTTCAGAGGGATGGCACAGTTATCATCATATGTAGAGGTGGGGAGTACTATAGTGACAAATGTCAACAGTAGGCAAGTCTGTGTGGGTACATTTGAACATAATTTTGTACTCTGGGTGACTGACCTTTGGGGATTATGGAGACTGGGGTACACTGGCCAGCGAGAGGATGCTGTCTACATTGTTATGTGTCTGTGTGGATATAGGCCTTGTGAAAGTCTAACTGCATGCCTACGACACAGTCTCACCAGATGTTGCAGCACTGTGGTGAGATCTGATTGACAGGCTCAGATCACCCACAGAAGACAGGTGCACAGACCACGCATGTCTCTGTCTTTGGGAACACCATCTACTGGAAGAATCATAGGCATGATCTTGACCATGCTGAGATAATGGTGTGCTCATTGAATCTTAGTAGTCACCCATGCCATGGGTTGATTCAACATGAACACCCTGGCCACATGGATGCCCATGTCACAACATACTTCCCTCAACACTGGATGGTGGAATGGAAGGGGTGGAACTGCATACGCCAGACCATGCCCCCCCCCCCACACTTTTACTGCAGTAATCATCACTAGAAACTGAGGTAGACTGGCCCACAGGAAGTACATCTTCCATGATGTTTGGAACACAGGGAGACCTGCTTTACACAAACTCCATGCACCACATGTCTATGATGTTGCAAATCTGGCCCCTGCACTCCCACAGGTCATGATGCAGACCACATAACATCTACCAGTTCAGCAATTGTGGTGGTGTTAGACCTAAATTATGGGCTGCAGCCATTAAGACAGCAAGCTCAGGAAGTGGACAGCATCCATGTAATGCACAACCACTGTTACAATGTCCACCCATGTCTTCTACTTGCATAATGGAGCTTGCGGCAACGAAAGTAGAGAATACCTCAGGAGAAGACATCCCTTCCCAGGTAGATCTGTCTGTAGTATCCTCTTTTTATGCCTTTTCCTGTGTTTCCAGAGTAGGTTTCAGAGGTACTGAAGTTATTTCCACATAATGGGATGGGGATATGGGCACCACATTGACTGCGTCCAGCACTAATATTGTGACCTTGGCATTATCAGAGCCAGACAAGTCTTCAACATCAGTTAGTGGTATAGCCACAGTAGAGGAACTTGATAATACTTCACCTGTGAAAACACCAAAACAGATTACCCACACTAAGTAAAGACCACCACCAATGCCTGAATCCCATTGAGTAAATAAATACTACCTAATATACTGGTATGCAAATTAATAGGTAACAGATTTTTTTACTGGTGGCCTGAGCACCTGCAGCCCTGATATTCCTGTAAAAAAATGTAGTAATGATTGTAAGCTGTAGTAAACCACACATTTACCCACTAGGGCAGCTATAAGTCCTTGTTAAGACATACCTACCCAGGGTATCTCCAACAGATATCTTTGTTGGCTGACTACCTTAACACCAAGATCCAAGACTCCACCCTGGAAGTAGTGGTCTCCAGTCCCTCATTCCCAGAGATCAGGAACCCCTTCTTCTGTGTTAAAGCCAGTTTGTTCAGTTGTCTGACTCCTGTTGTCCTCTACTTCTATGCCACACAGGCAGTCCACCCTTTAGCATAACTTACTGTGTCAGTGGCCTGATGTCTTACTTGCTCATACATCATGCCCTGGCTACCAATGGCAGTGATGTCATTAATCATATTCCAATAGGAAAGGTCACTAAAAGGCCTATCTGATTTCTCTTGGCAAGTCATCTACCAACAGTGAAGATGGTGTACCTGTAGCAAGATCTCATTCTCTGCATGGAAAAACTTGCATTAATATTGCTTCCTATGTGCTGGCATCCTGCTTCGGAGTAGAAAAGAAAATGTATGTGAGAGCACTCAGATCCCTACTGGACCTGCTGTAAACTGTAGGGCACCTGTCTGATGCAAAGTATGTGGCCTTGCTCTATCTCTGATGTGAATATTACACACCTATTGGATAGCTATGGGCAGGTGATGTGCATTACTACTACTCTGACACACCCTCCTCCCAAAAAATGGAGAAAGCTGTCAAATGTGAACTTCACATGGTGTCTGCATGTAATAACCTCTGACAATGTTCCACTGTCCACCATGTTACAACTATCACTTGATGACCATACATAGGCTAGATGTATTTCAACATATACTTACTCATGGATGTATTCTTACTACCATTCATAATGGTACAACACAATGACTGGACACTGTCAAGTCCACAACTACATCCAGGAGACAGATAATTTCCAAAGTAATAGGAACAGTCTACTTACACTGCACAATATGTGTCATGCAGAAACATTAACATAACTATATGTTGGGCCTATGTGTGCTCCTGTGGGATGCACACTGTTTACATTTTATTTACTAGGCCTATATTACCACTCTACTCCACCAAGTATCAGTCACACCAATTACATATGTAAACACATCTCTCTATCACATATTGTTGCTTTCCACTAAAGTACCTTTTAGTAGTGTATCAGAGAATACTATGTGCACAATGGATCTATCTCGGAATACTAAATAACCATAACATCAACGTTCAGAACATTGGAACCTACAATATCGAAAATACACATTTTTGCTGTACCTATGGAAGGTATACCACAATTGCACAAAATAAGTTTCTGAATCCCAGAGGGTGAGTTGATGGGTAATATGCTGTTTTGAGGAGTCTGTTTATTTTGATTTGGGATATTTGTGAGGGTCTATTCTTGGGGCTGGGGGGGGGGTGCTGCACAGGTTAGTAGGTCATAAACAATGAATATTACCAGGCATGTAATATGTTAAAACCAAACACCTTTTGTTCCAACCCCACACACCATATTGTACAAACAATAACACATAGTGATACACAAGGTGAAACAGTTTTCTGTACAGCAAAAAAACAGTTAAAAAACACAGACCTTTTATGTAAGACAAAGCAAGAAGCTTCAGGCTAGAGATCATTTTTCATTTTAGCCAATGCAGGAAGATGGAGTGATATTTAAAAAATAACAACAATAACTTCTTCTACTAGACAAAGGAATGAGGCAAAAGAAGTGTTTGAACGCTTTAGTTCTTTAATATCTTAAGAAGTTCATCAGTCTCTTGTGGGTGTGTGGGGGCATAGCTAATGGAAGCTGCTACACCTGCAATTTGCCTTTCAGGTCTACCACAGAATCCAAGACTAAAATGCAGAAAAAAAGTCTAAAAACAAATAAGAAATACTGTAGCCCTTCAAGGTCCCAGGCTAGTACTCAAATACAAAGTTACTTTACAAGTTGGACAAAACCAGAGAATGAGATGAAACAGAGGTGACACAGAAAACAATTGCATTTTTGTTTGTAAGTTTCATTTCATAAAATAACATACTCTAATGTGTACTACAAATAAAATATGTTTTAAACAAACAATTTCTATAAGTAATAGTAATCTACACCAAAACTGAACACAAGTATATAGGAAATAAGAGTTTAAAAAAAGAAAAAAAAATGAAAAAGTGCCATAATACCAAAAGACCACTAGATGACAGCAAAGACCACATAGCCCACACTAGATGTTAACTCTCCTTTAACTGAAAAAAAGTACTTAAATAGAAATGTAAAATAAACCAGAATGTATAAGTGTAGACTTATTCCTTGAAATAAAATATGGTAAAAAAGAAAATAAAGCAGTACAACTCTAAATAATGTCACTAAAGTCTGAAATATTCCCAGCAGAAAAAGCACTGTCACTAAATTGAAATTTAATGTAAAAATGGTCAGAAAATGCCAAAGGAATACAAGAACAGAATGAATAAAACACCTTAGAATAAAAATGCAGAATTAGAAAGACCCCATTAGTTAAAATTAAACCATGAAAACAAATTACAAAGTTAACATTTTTATGAGTATAAATGTTATATCACCAAGGAAAAAGAAGTAAAGAAGGCAGACTAATAAAACAAGAGTAACACAGATATAACTTCATGAGTTCAGGTCCCAACCTCAGGTCACTTTGAGAAACAAAACCAGACAAAGACAACGTATATGTGTGACCACCTCTTTTATGAGCCTTCCAAGGGGAATGACCAAAGCATACAACTGTAACAAGAAAGACAGTGTCTAGTACAGTACATATAGATATAAAGAGGGATTCCCAATGACCAGCCTGAAGCTGACCTTGAAATTTTGTGAGTTTCTTTGTTTGCTCTCGATTCTTCCTTTTGTTTACTGTCTGTGATATATCAGATCCCCTCAGCTATTCACTGCCAAACAGCTTTATCAACCTGCAAATCTGTGCCCAACTGAGACAGAATCATTCCTTCAGGGAGACAGAACCTCAAGTTGGTAAGGAAGACAGTAGAGGGTTTCCACTGAAGGGGATACAAGTTCTAATTAATCCAGTAATATAAGTAAATTGCCAATCTGCAGCAGTACTGTTTTGTACTAGACTCAGACAACATGGCTTGTTCAGTGCTTGGAAAGTTAATTAAAATAAACGTTTTGTTTCCTATTTTAAAGAAAATGTGGTCAGCTGCAGATGATTACTTTTATAGTGTGGAAGTTAATATCTAATTCTCACCATACTGTAAATGTGCCCTGATTACTGACATTGTTCACTGAATTTAGATGTGCACTCAGAAATTGTCAAGACGTCTATCAGATTCACAAGATTCTACCTGTGAAAACAAGTACAATACACTGTTCAACTCACTGTTCTAGTCCTTAGAGCAGACTCATCACTTCTGCAAAAACAAGCTTAGCTTCAAAAATACATATCTTGCTTCATTTGCTAGAAACTTTTCTCCTTGACTATTTTCACTGCCATAACACACACACACACACACACACACACACACACACACACACACACACACACACACACACACACACACACACACACAGCCTCAGACGCACAGAGAGACAGTTAGACACACATACACAACACTCATACTCAGTGACTATAGGTAAGCTTCTCATGCAGTGAATTTTCTGACTACATGAGCACGAGTTATGGATAATATGAAGCCCACATTCCAGGGAAGCTGTAAAATGATATTTATTTATTTATGGAGAGTTGGGTGAAGGTTTGTTTTAACTTCTTACTGAATGTGAGTTAACAAAGAATAGGAGAAAAGCAAGCAGGAGCAACATATTCAGTCATTAATAATATTTTATTTCCTTGTTGAAACAGACAATTCATCCTGCAGAATGCTTCATAACTAGTCTTTTATGCATATGTGTTTTGGAAGAGATGAAAAATAAACACTGTACAACTGATGGAGCTGCATGCATAAAGAACTAGAAAAATAAAGAAATAGCAACAACTTTTTCTATATTTTTTTGCCTTATTTGTCTCTTGTCTTAAATGTAGAGTGACAGCAGAAAACTGTGCAGACAAGGAGAAACCTGCAAAGGATTGCAGAAAAAACAAGGAGTGTTGCACGACTGCATCAGGGTTTGTATCTGCATTCTGTATGCAGAACTATTTCAGTTTGCTGATGGAGGAAAGCAAAAGCAGAAATGCTGTAAAAGAAACTGACATATTTGAGCTGTTTGGAATATATGTAGTAAATATGCATACAAAGTATGCACAGAAATAGGTCTGATTAACATCAGTCAGTGCAGTGACACTAATATACTGTGACTAGTGAATCCAATACAAAATGACACCATGTGCAGGATGTCTGCCAGCTAGCCAGGCGTGATAATGACATTATAGAAATTCAGGATATTAGAGATGTAGCTTTTGGTGTACCTAAAGTACAGTAGGAAATTGCAATAAGACAACAGTAACGGAGCCAAATGAAACAACAGCAGGATGTGATCAGGTGACAACAAACAAATCTGATGGAGATATGTAAATTATGACACATAAAGAGGAAGTAAAAGATTGTAAAATAAGTTCCAGAGTGGAGATGGTCAGGCAAAGTTGAAAGAAGGTAATAAAACTGAATCAGTGAGCTAACCAGAAACAAAGGTACAACCTCCAAGTTAGATTCCATAAGTCATTGATTGTAATGCAGCCTAAGACTCAATTACAGACCCTCTAAGGGCCAAAGGCTACTAGTGGACGTGAAGAGTTAATGTGCATCTCTTCAAGGTGAGTAAGTGTAAAGCATTCTGATAACTGTCATGACCCAATGAAGGTAGGAAGGCCAGTGAAGCAAAAGCATGCTCACAGTCCTAAGGAACCTGCAGAAGCATTATATTTCAGTGTGACCTAGAAAAAAAAATGTAAGCATCTGTACTATGATGTCACTGCTATGCTTATAAACTTTCAGGACAGGGCGAGTCATGGGGAAAAGCATGGTATAGGGACTACTCAGGAAAAATATTTTATTATATTGTTTTGTTAACCAGGGTTGTGGGCTGATCTCAGAAGACACGTTTCAGCCACAGCTTAGGAAATAACACAAGAAGAAAGCAAACATGATACATGAAGAGAACAACCACAATAACTAAAAGGACAATATGACAAAAACTGTGGTAAACACATATCCAAAAGTTACAGCAAACAAGGGAAAAGGCCAAAACTGACTTAGCATTCATAAACCATAGTACAAAAGTTTTAAATATTGTGAAATGATGGTGTATTAAACATAGTAATTTCTATAATGCAAGTTTAAGTCTAAATCACATTATATGTACACTTCTTCTTCTTCTATATTGTGAAATGATATTTATATATGTATTGTAATATTTTGGACCAAAGAACTGTGAGTCTTTGCATAATATAAATATATTTACAAAGTCTGGAGTGACTTATCTGTTCAAAAAACGAGCTTATACACTGACAGAGGGGAGGTTTTTTTTTCAAATAAAGAATTTAAGTTTAATATTGGAGAGAGAAAAAGAGATGAGTGGACATGATGTTCAAATGGGCTCAAGGAGGGAGGAAAGCACTAATACTGTTACAGTTAAAATGAAATTTTAGATGATATGGATGGGAGACCAGGACACTGTAGAATTTGTTTTAAGAGTTCTTTGAGTTTAATTCAAAACTCAGGGCCAAAATTATTGCTTCTTATATCAGTGAAGATGGCACCATAGAGTTTAGGTTCCACAACAGGAAAGGTGTGGTATGAGAAGTCTAATCAGTTAGATAATCTGTGCCATACATAGGTATCAATTACTTGAGATTTGAGAAGACACAAGGTAGATTTACAGTAAAGTCAAAAAGTACATCGGGTAGAAATTTACAGATCAAGGATGGTATAGAAAAGGTATGTAGAAGAACATCAGCGCATTCTCTTACAGTTGACCAGTTAGCCTGGGAGGAGCTGTGCAATGTTATTTATTTTTAGGTAAAAGGATAAACCTGCCACTACAGTTAGAACTTAACAATCTTTGACTAGAGGCTTAGGCATACCTCTCAACCTACAGACATTAAAATAGGTATAATGGCCCTTGAACAATGGGTACTTCCAGCAAAAATCTGGACATCTAATTAGCATAAACTATGAATACCAAATAGCACATAACTCTTCCTGCTTCCATTAATAATATAGGATATGACTCAGAAACGTGATTAAAACCAGAGTGACAAAATGATGGAAAACTGTAAGTATGTTATCAAGGCACAGTGTAAAATCTGTGAAATTTAAAGAACTGCATTGCAATATTCTACTACTTAAAGTCATTTATTTTTGTTTCTAAAAAAGGGAGATGTATGTTGTGTGTCCTAGCTCTAAACTATTGGTGCCACTAGTACATTGGTCATGTAATGTGCTTTTCGAATTCCTAGACTGCTTTGAAAATCATGTGTGACTACGGGGATTCAGAACATTTTGTGAAGGGGTAAATTAAGCTTGCAAACAGGGACATACTTCCAAAACTAGGTACATTATGTGCAGGGGTAAATCAGGCCTGAAAATAGGAATGTTCCTCCAAAATAGAGACAGCTCACAGGTCGGGGTATGGGTTAGGAGAGGAAAGTCGTAGTCAAACTAAGTCTGGAGAATTCCTTTACTTACAGAATCTCACACTCTGGAAATAAGGAACCTAGACAACTTGTAACATTAAAAACAGGGTCTGCTTGATTTTGACTTTCAGAGAATGATGTAGTAAGGCACTGAGTGACTGAGGTCAAGATCGATATCCAGTCTTGTCTTGTCTTTTCTTTCTTTTTTTTTTTTTTTTTTGTGCAAAAGAGTGACTAATTCTCATGCTGTTTAAGAGATTTTTTAGATTAAGAAGGCTCTTTTTCAAACAAAGAATGGAGGCAAATAATTGAAACAGGACAAGATTATCAGTACAGAGGAGTGTAGATCAGAAGGTAGTGAATTAGTAAAAAATGTGCCGCAAAAGAAAAGGCCTAAAAGAGTCTTAATGAACAGCAGAGTAAATCTAAGATTTAGAAGCGATATTACAACTCAGTTTATCTCTAATGCATCTGTCAAAAAGGTAGCTGGTAAACCAGCTCATGTTGGTCAATACAAAACGAGATGAGATGAGATAAGGCAGTTTATGAGGAGCACATGATGTACATGCTCAAAATCATTTATGATATCTAGCAATGGAGTTATTATTAAAAAGCCTTCATCTAATAAGGTAAGGATGGTGTCACTGATGGACAACAGAGTTGTCTGAGTGTTTCTACCTTTTTTTTTTTCAAATAGAAATTTTATTGATTTTACCATACTTATATATCACAAACAATTGCAGATTAATCATGAGCAGTACAATAGAAGAGAACAGACATACTACACATTATATACAATATATACAATTGTGCTGCTTAACAGTAAAATCACTGTGAATTTACTTAATGTAAGCCTAGATGAAAGATGATAGACATAATGACCGCACACACTATATTACTCTTTAGTTAATATTTGAGGAGTAGTTATAGGAGGAGAATTAGTATTAACCTTAGAATTGAGCCACCTTTAACTCGGGATAGGGGTAACAGGAAGAGATAAAGGAAATAGATAAGTATAATTGTTAGCTGTCAGACAAGAGTTCAGATATGAAGTTCCAAAGTTTCTGGTAGTAGGCCTGCTTATGGGGGTTAGTTATTAAACGTTTTTGAGAAGTAATGTATTTGACAGCCAACCCCCTAAAACCTCTCCAGGACATCTTAGAATGGTCTATCCAATGTTTGGTAATGTAAAATTTAACTAAAAGACAAAGTGTAACTAAGATATGTTATTTTAATTTAGGTATTTTAAGGCTGGTAACATGTAATAATGCCATTTCGCAGGAGAGGGTTGATTTATGGTAACCCATTTTGTCAAGTCTCACCTTGAGAGAGTACCAAATACTGTGGGAATATTTGCAGAACCATAAGATATGAATGATGTCTGCCTGGGGATAGGAACAGCAGGGACATGAGGTGGACACATTTGAGTCAAATTTGTTTAAGTGGACTGGAGTGAAGTATAACTTGTTGGTAACCATAAATTGTGTATAGGTAAGCTTTTTGAATGGGGTAAACAGAAGTGTGGATTTAATGGCTGAAAGTTTCTGATCTACTGACAGATTTGTCCCTTGATGATCCCAGTATTCTGCGTATACAATTTTTCCCTGATATGGAATTGAGATAATAAGTTTATATGATGAGGACAGCATACTTTTCTTGCTGGCTATGTTTTGTAGCAGTTTGGCCACCAGGTTGCAGTCAGAATCAGTAATAGTGTGGCCATGAAGTAGAGATATAATAATTTCCCTTATTTGCCTCAAAATAATGATATATATTTTTTAGGTAAGTTTAAGAGGATTTAAAGTTCCGTTAGTGATGAGCGACTATGTTTATGGATATCCCAATATCCCATAGTGTGTATTCTCTTATTAATGGGCATTCACTCAGATTGATTATGCTGCAGCTCAGTTTGAGATTTGGGTTAAAGTGGATGGGCTGGAAAAGCAGAAGTGCATTTTCTGGGTTCAGGGATTTAAATAACTCCTGAAAGGTTTTGATTATGACTTTTAAGGTATGCTGTAGTTTCAAATCTTTGAGAGGTGATGAACTTAAAAACGGGAGAGCTTTAGGGTTAAATTTGTTATTCAGGGCGTGATTATGCCACATTTTTACCCAGAGGGGAGTCCATGTTTCATAATTTGGGTTATGATTGGCAACTGTAATTATTCTATTGGTCTGCATAATTCTATAATATATAGTTGCAGATCAGGCAAAGCAAGACCTCCCTTGATTTTTGGAAGGATAAGTCTTTGATAAGATACTCTTATAGATTTGGGGTGCCATATGAATTTCGCAAATGCTTTATGTACTCTAGTGAAAAAGGCACTAGGAATGAAAGAGAGGGATGCATGGAGATGATATAGAAACTTTGGAAGGATATTCATTTTAATGATAGAAGTTTTAGCTAGAATAGGGAGTTTCATCTGTTGCCATCTAGACGTATCTTGTGAAATAGCTGTCCATACTTTTGTTAAATTGCAATGTAAAATGGAAGAAGAAGAGTGATCATAAGGGACTCCTAGATATTTGAAGGAGTATACTATGTGGAAAGATGAGTCTGGAAAAAAGTTTTGTCTATGGGCTAAAGGATTGATTGGGAAAATATATGATTTGATTTGGTTAATTTGGTAGTCAGAGATATAAGCAAATGTGCTCAAGGAAGTGATTATTTTTTTTAGTGTCCGACATGGGGTGTTCAAATAAATGTTCAGGTCATCCGCAAATGTGGTCAAGCTGGTGCTGGTATTGAGAATTCTGGGGATTGAGTGGTATGTTTTCTGTAATATAATATAACAACATCTTAGAAGAAGTTATTAAGAAGAGGGAAGGTCTCTTTGCCCCGATTTTAGGTAAAAAAGACACAGTTGAAATAAAGGGAAGTAACAAACAAAATGTTGAGCAATATAGTGCAGGGCTTATTACTACCTTTAATGAATATTCAACATTAATAAAGGAAATTTTTACAAAAGAATGGAATGCCTTTTCAGAAATCTCTGATTTAGAACATATTTTTGATAAGGAATTAGTATACACCTATCGCAAGGGAAGAAGTATCAAGAATATATTAGAAAATCGTTACAATTCTAATAGAATAAATAAGAACAACAAAGCTAAGAATGGATTGTTTAAATGTGGTAGGTGTAATTATTGTGCACACTTAATGATTGGAACCTCCATCTATTTACAAGCTAGAAAGAAGACGTTATTTTTAAATAGTTTTGCCAATTGTGATACTAGTGGTATCATTTATATTGCTATTTGTAAGAAATGTTCTTCTTTTTATATTGGAAAGAGTGAGAGGAAGCTCAAACAAAGAATTTATGAGCATCTTTATGACGTTAGAACGAAAAATGAGAAAAATGCATTAAGTAAGCATTCTATGAAATGTGCAACAACAGGTTATCAATTTTTTGTACTTGAAGTTGTTCCCACTAACCCTAGAGGTGGCATATGGGAAACCCTTATTGAATATAGGGAGTTACATTGGCAACTATTACTTGATTCAGGTAGAAATTTGGGGTTGAATGACATGGTGTCTCTTGCACCAGTGTTGAAATTAAGGGCAGCAAAACTCTAGCACTTTAAAATGTTTTTTAAGCATTTTTAATAGTTATTTTGTTTATGGATATTGCATTTTTATTAAAAATATTTATTAAAAACATTTATTAAAATTAATTATTTATGTGTCTTACACAGTTAGAAGTTTTTTGAACAAGTATATATTTTATTATTGTTCAAACTACTGTTTAATTTTAAAGTCAAATACTGTGATACTTTATTTTCTCCACTAGATGGTGTAATTTGATACATATGGCAGAGTTTAATATATGGTCTGTGAAAGAACTAATTATTTTTTTAATCAACTTGAAACAGTGTTTTAACTATATATTTATATGTTTTTAACTCAAAATGAATTGACATTTATACTCAATATGTTTTACAATAGAATCTACTGTGGTTTAGCTGATGTATTTAGTAAATTAATCCACTTTTTTTTGGTATTTTATTCTGTTTTATCATGATTGGACAGTTCAAACACTAATTGGGGTAAAATACACTATATAAGGTAAAATGCTATTATGGTGGTCATTACTGAGGAAGTTGATGACGAAAACGTTGGTTTCTGTAAAACGTTATTTTGTACTGGTGATTCAGTGGATATTAAACGTATTACTTCAATTTGGGACCTGGTTTATTTGTGCCTGGAACTGGTGGCTGTTTTTTATTTTCTGTAATATAGAGAGGAAGAAAGGTTCTAGATATAAATTAAAAAGAAGAGGGGACAGAGGACACCCTTGTCTAGTGCTGTTTGAGATTTTTATCGGCTGTGAATATTGCTTGTTTATATAAAGGCGGGTGTAAGAGCTATTATATAGTATTTTGATGATGTTGATGAATTCAGGGGGGATGCTGAAGTAAAATAGCACTATGAACAGAAATTTCCAACTGACCCTGTCAAATGCTTTGCATGCATCTAGTATCATTGCGTATCTTGGGTTTCTATCCTTCTTGGTAAGGTTATCATAGTCTCCACAGTTAAAGTATTGTCCCAAGTGTGTCTGCTAGACATGAAACCTGCTTGTTCTACAGAAATTAGGGAATTTAGAACTTTTTTAAGTCTTTCAGCTAGTATAGCAGATAACATTTTTATGTCACTATTCATGAGGGAGATTGGCCTGTATTTGTTAAGGTTCGGTTTATCTAGACTGTTTTTTGGAGATTAGTATGGTCTTTGACTGGTTAATATAGAGGTCTACAATGCCATTATTTGCTATGCAATCATATAGTTTGAATAGGATGGGAGCTAAGATATCTTTGAATGATTTGTAAAAAGCTGGGGAATAGCCATCTGGACCTGGAGCTTTCCCTACTTTAAGGTTTTCAATGGCCTTTATAATTTCTTGGATAGTCAGAGGAGTAGAAAGGAAAACTTTTTGGTTTTCATTTAATTTTGGAAATGTGAGGTTGTTAAGATAGTTTTCCATCTCTGCACATGGGGTTTGAAGATTACTGCTAGCATACATTTTGGAATACACTTGGTGAAATAATTGAATAATTTGAGCATCTGATTTATAAAATGTATCCTGATGTTGAAGAAGGGCAATTCTGGGAGAATTAAGCTTATTTTCGATCAGTCTAGCTAGTGCTTTAGAGGGAGTTTGAATCCATTCGGAATATTTAGTTATGAATCTTAATTCTTGAAAGGAGTAATTGGACTTGTGTAATTCAAACAGCTCTGTTTGTTTATTTATCATATAATTTTCTGTAGCTATATTGTAATTCACTTGAACCTTATTATCTAGATTATTAATCTCTGAGATTAGGTGGTTCTCCTTTTCTTTCCTCTTGTTTTGAAGGTAGGTGGATTTTTGTATAAATATACCCCTAAGAACAGTTTTACACGCCGCCCAGAAAATGTCATATGGGATATCCAGGTCACGAGAGTCAGAGTTGAATTAATTTAAAATATTGGTAATGTCTTCAATAACTGATATTGCTGTTCAGATACCAGTTAAAACCTCTATTAATTAGGGATGGGTTAGGTGTAAAGTTTAGCCTAAAGCAATCATTGAATGATCTGAAAAGAATCTAGGCTCAGTTGAAAATTTTATTTGCTAGTTAGTTAATGTGCTAGACATTAGAAAGAAATCTATGCGGGACCAAGAATTATGACACTTAGAGAAGTATGTATAAATGTTGTTGTTCCTGGTCTGACTATCAAAGGATATTGGGTCGACTAAATCAAAGTCAGAGATTAATTCCATTAAAGCTAGAGAGTCTTGTGTTTTATAGGCTTTGGATTTATTAGAACGGTTCATTTTAGGGTCAATTACTGTATTCCAATCCCCCCCAAGGATATAAAAATTATTAGGGAAATTAAGTAGCATATTATACACTTTTAAGATAAATCCCTGTTGTCCTGAGCATGGTCCATAAATGTTTAGGAATAGAATTGGTTTATCGAGAAGTGGAGTAAGGCACATGAGGTAGCACCATCTACCTTCTTGATCAGCACCTTTGTCGATAATAGATGGTTTAAATGTGTTTTTAATAATAATCGCTACTCCCTTAGAGTTACAGCTGGATCCCGATGAAATAATGTCTTTTATCCATTTCCTGTTTTTTTCCCTGCCACAGTCTTCATTAATCATACGTGATTCTTGAATATAACAAATATCTGATACTGATTTAGTCAGTAGGTGCATTAGTAAATTTCTTTTTTTTTTTATCCTGGAGTCCTCTGACATTGCAGGAGATACTGCTCCAGGCCTTAAATATACTTAAGGGGACTAAGAGTTAAATTGTTTGGGTTTATAGAGTGACTAGAGAGGAATGGATTAATAAGTGGCTCAACCTTGATCCATAGATTAGAATTGTGTGTGACAGCTAATAAAAACGCAGCACAAGACTCTCTCAAAACTACCCAAGTGCCTACCCACTTAACCCCTATATTTGAGAGAGACACCGCGAAATAACAAATAGGAAAACAGAACTCTAAAATAATTGTAAGGTAAACAAGTGTAACAGAACTAAAACAGTATTTACAAAATATATACATCTTTGAGTCATTTCCAAAAGATGTCATCTTTAACCCTTCTTATCTAATCCAGCTAGCTTCTACTGAGGATTCTACCAGTTACAGAGAATAAACAAGTGCTTAGTTGTTGAGCCTGTTCATAAAATAGACATAAGGCAGAGGAACTAATTAAGCAACTATTTACACTAGTATCAAATTATTGATCAAGCAGAAGGTGTCCAATAAAATATACAGAAGAATATCTATTTAAAAATAGTCAGATATTGATTCATACATTTGATTTTCATTCCCTTCTCTCAGGGTATATCCTGATTTACTGCTGTATTGATGACAAGAAATGTCCCAGAATAACATGAGTAGGAAACCAACAATACAAATGCTACAGTAATACAGTAATGGTGCTGTCCAAGTGGTTATAACACACAGTAAGAAATGCAGAAAACTTTAAAACACAAAAGGAAAAACTGCCTTTCCCAGTCATGTATGACTCTTGACATAAAATGTCCCCAACTGGATTTATGACCTTTGTTATGTCAGGTTAATTTGCATCGGGCTTTTCCTAGAAGCCTAGGGCATTACATTGTGCCTGAGCACCAGGCCACTGATAAATGAGTGACTTTATTCATCTGGGGGGATCGGAAAGAGGCACACTAGCTCACATTCACCTCACAGAGATTACTCATCTCTATCAGAGCGATCCAGTCGGGAGGCGCTAAAACAGGAATCAGACAGCACATCACGCTATATGTTTATGTGTAGGTGACTTCACACCTCAATTCTGTGTCTGATACAACACTAAAAGGAAATGGACTTCAATGGCTGACTTATCTGACTTCAGCAGGGAATTCTGCCTGGGTTCAGTTTGCCAGCCTCTGAAGTAATCCAACATATATAGTTATCAACCCCCCCCCCCCCCCCCTCGTAAATCAGCTGCTTAAAATAGTTTGGAGTGTTAGTCAGTAGCTTGCTTTCTCACATGAATATAAATTCTAGAGAGTATGTATCTAAAGAGAAAAAAAGGATGAGAAAATTAGTCGAGGTTCCTTTAACAGATATGGAACGTAATCCGCCGCACAGCAGAGATTTTTACAAAAGGGTGTACTTGTGGGGATTGGTCTAAGGGAGAGTGCATTTCATTCATTTATCTTGAAGCTGGACCCACATGTTCAAAACAGTTATCACCTTTGCAAATAGCAAGGCTTTGCTGAGTATGTGTTCGGTTTTAGAGTTGCATACTTTGCAGACCAAGACAGTTTCCGCCGGTGTCCCAGACCAAGAGAATTCTTTAAAGAAATGCTAGACAGGAGGCATACTGGACTCTGCTGCTTCATGTTGGGCAAGCCAAATCAGTAGGAAGAATTTTCTTTTTCCTGCTTGATTAGGAGTACCTGTTAATCAGCGTCGAACTTGCCACCACTCAAGGGTCCCCCTGGTTGCCCTAAGTTGTATTTAATGTTCCTGAGGCTTGTAGGTGAGTAGCTGAATTAACTTATGAGCTTTAATTACTTCTTATAGGCATCAGAAGGTAAGAAACTAAATTGAAAACAGTTTTATGGGGCCAGAATTACCATACACATTCTCCGGTAAGAGAATTATTATTGCAGACAGCTCATTTAGGCAACCAGAGCCGATCCATAACATTTTAGAAAAACAGGATCATCTTCCTTGGGAGAAATCATTGTATATTTAATATTTTTATGATAAAAGGACAAAGTATTTGAAAACCTCATTTGGAACTTGATTTTGCATGAGATAAGATCTGCACAGTAAGGAGATAATTTATGGCGTTTTTCCTTGATTTCTTGGGGAAGATCCTGGGAGATGTACATTGAATGAGTGTTCCAAGTGAAATGCTTTCACTTTTTGTAGGATGAGAGGATGGCTTGAATGTCTTGATAATTTAGAAGTTTTACATAGATGGACCTTGGTGTTGAGGTACTTTGTTGTTTTTGAAGGGCACAATGTGCTCTTTCAATAGTGCATTCCACCGGAGGGTCTCTTGGCTAAATCAGGTTACTGAAAATTTGTTTGATGGTAGGAAGCAGTTGACTTTGCTCATATTTTTCAGGTAGACCCCTGACAATAAGGTTGTTTTGCCTGCTCCTTGCTTCCAGGTCCAGAAGTTTTAATTGAATATCACATATTGTTTTATTCTTATTTTTTAGATCAGCTTTTAAGTGTTCAATTTCCAGTTTGTTTGTTTTGTATCTCCCTTCTACTAATTTTAATCTTTCTGCAATTTGGTTGATTGTGGTTCCAAAAGAATTCAGTTTATCAGAGAAACCTTGTATAGTGGATTGCAGAGGTAAAAGGTCACTTTTCAGCTCATCCATCTGAATGGTAACATCGGCCATCTGTTTAGTGGATTCCTTCACTTGCTCTAGTTGGGATTTGGATGTTTTTTTGTCTTTTAGGGATAACATCTTTTTCTGTAGATGAAATAGCTGATAATTTTGTTTTGGATGTTTGGATGTCCATACCTTCAATATCTTTGGGCATTTCTTCACCTCGGCTTTGCTTGATTCTTGCCCTCATAGTTGATGTCTGTTGCTGGGGTGCTGAAGCCTACAGGCCTCTATTTTCCTCATGTATGTTCATTTTGATGACTGCTGAATAGTAGAACTAAGTTTAACTTGCTGATTTACTGAATTTTAAGTTAATGCAAGTGGAATCAGACTCAGTGCAGGTAATTCTTATCTGCTGGGAGTTCTTTTGTTTTGGATTTGCTGGTTTATTGCAGTAGTTTAGTTGATTAATGTAGGAGCTATGTGGAGAGGGTGCTGCTCAGATGACCACCATCTTGGAAAAAAAAAAAGTACAGTTTTGTACCTACCATAAATGTAGATGTTCGAGGATCTCCATTGCTGCAGTCCTGACTAGTGGGTACTCCGCTGCCCTCCATCGGCCCGAATACCAAAGGGCTAGATATGGCGTCGGTCATGGCGCTCAAGACTGACGTGGTGTCAGTATAAATGCGCATGACCGACACCATAACTTTAGTCTTTCTTGCCTCAGATGTCAGAAAAAAAAGAACACCACCCAAAAACCCCAATCTAAAAAGAAAAAGGGGGAAGGAGGGAGGGAAAATTGGACTGCAGCAATGGAGATCCTCGAACATCTACATTTATGGTAGGTACAAAACTGTACTATGTTCGTCGTCTCCCATTGCTGCAGTCCTGACTAGTGGGTAGAATCCCAGAGCAACGGAAAAAACAAAAAGGGAGGTCGGGTAACTAAATATCCTGAGGAGCTGCAGACATGCCCTGTAAGACTGCAGTGGCAAACCCAGCCCTAGACTTAGAATAAAGAGGCAAATGATAATGCTTTGTAAAGGTATGTACAGAACTCCAGGTAGCTGCCTCTAGAATGTCTTTAGTAGCTACCCCTCTTAAAAAAGCAGTAGATGTGGCCGTAGCCCTAGTAGAATGAGGCCTGATCCCAACTGGAACTTCTTCACCATGATGAGAATAACAAAAAGCAATACAATGGCCAATCCACTTGGAAATAGTTTGTTTCGAGACAGCTTTACCACGGGAAGTCACAGCAAACGAAACAAACAACTGATGAGAACTTCTGAACTCTTTGGTTCTGAACAAATAATATCGTAACTGCCTATGTACATCCAAAGAATGCAAAACTTTTTCCCCTTCAGTTTGGGGGTTAGCATAAAAAGTAGGCAAATGTATAGACTGGTTCAATGCCACATTAGAAACCACTTTAGGCAGAAAAGTAGGATTAGCACGCAAGGAAACTCTGTCCCTGTGAAAAATCAGAAAAGGTTCCACTGCCATGAGAGCCTGTAATTCAGATACCCTTCTAGCAGAAGTAACAGCCAACAAAAAAGCAGTCTTCCAAGACAACAACTTCAAGTCAGCCGTAGCTGCAGGTTCAAAAGGAGGCAGAGTCAGCTTCTCCAAAACAAAATTAAGATCCCAAGTAGGAGTAGGAGCCCTCCGTGGGGGTCTTATATTCTTCGCCCCTCTAAGAAACTGTTTAAGCAATGGATGCGAAAATAAAGGAGGGTCACCATTATAGTGAGCAGAAATAGCTGCAGCATGCACTTTAATAGAAGAGAAAGACAAACCCTTGTCCAATAACATAGTCAAATATTGCAATGTACAACTCAAATCAGGCAATGTGACATCAAAGCCTTTAGCTGAACTCCAAAGAAAAAATCTCTTCCACTTATCAGCATAAACTTTTCGAGTACTAGGACGCCTGGCTTCCAAAAGAACATCCAAAACTTGTTGAGGGAGCTGAAGGCCCTCATTCTCTAAAACTGAATGTGCCAGGCTGTCAGGTGCAGGGATCGCACCCTGACATTGAGAAAATGATTGTTTTCTTGAGACAATAAGTGAGGAATCCGTGGTAATGGCCAAGGGGCCCCCTGAATTAAACTCCTCAACAGAGGGTACCAATGCTGACGAGGCCAATCCGGTGCTATAAGGATCATGCACGGTTTGTCCCTCCTGACTTTCAACAGGACTTTTGGAAGAAGAGGCAGAGGAGGAAAGGCATACACGTGAAGGTTGCTCCAACCGAAGGATAGTGCATCTATTTTCCAGGCTTTCGGATGAAACAGCCTTGTGCAAAACAGAGGTAGTTGGAAATTCAGAGGAGAAGCGAACAGATCTATGTCTGGAGTTCCCAAGCCATGGTCAACTGAGAAACACCTGAGGATCCAACTTCCATTCGTGAGGATCCACCATTTGTCTGCTCAGAACATCTGCTAACGAATTTTGTTCCCCTGGCAGAAACTGTGCTCGAAGAGTGATGTGCAGATCCAAAGCAGTTTCCCATAACAGCATTGCTTGTCTGCAAAGAGGGTAAGAATGAGTTCCCCCCTGCTTGTTGATGTACCACATGACAGTTGTGTTGTCTGTTGAATCAACACTAGTCCCGGTGAAGCAGATCCTTGAATGCTTTTAAGGCAAATTGAACTGCCAGCATCTCCTTCATATTGATATGCAAGTGAAGCAACTCCGGGGGCCAAAGGTCTTGAATCCATTTTCCTTTGAAATGAGCACCCCAGGCTGACTCCGAGGCGTCTGTCGTTAATATCTGACTTGCCTCTGGTTGGGTCACAGAGAGTCCCTTGTTTAGGTGACATTCCTGAGCCCACCACACAAATTCCTTCTGGATGCAAGGAAGAATCCGAATGACAGTGTCCAAATCATGGCTGTGTTGAGTCCAAACGCTTTTGAGATACCATTGTAGCTTCCTCATATGCAGTTTGGCATTGGGAAGTACTAGAATGCAAGATGCCATGAACCCCAAGGCTTGAAGGACTGTCCTTGCAGTCAGCCTGGACAGGACTGATAGCTGTAGGAAGTACAGGTGGAGATTTCTTTGTTTGTCCGGGGTAAGAAATGCCATCTGAGTCGCTGTATTCAGACTCACACCCAGAAAACACATCTCGTGAGGGTACTAGACTGGACTTTATTTCGTTCACAGAATACCCCAGGCATCTGAAAACTGTCATCACACACTGCAGATGTCGAAGTAGTACGTGCTTGTCTTGAGCCAGTATCAAACAATCGTCCAGATAAGGATAAATCTGAATTCCCCGTAGTCTGAGAAAAGCTATTACTGGAGCCAGGACTTTCGTGAATACCCTGGGTGCAGTAGACAAGCCAAAGGGCAATGCAGAGAACTGATAATGCAAATTCCCAGTCCGAAACCTCAGGAATTTCCTGCAACTGGGCCTGATAGGAATGTGGAGATAGGCCTCCTTGAGATCCAAAGTCACCATCCAGTGATCCCTGCCCAGCATAGGCAACAGCTGTTGCAGTGTTAACATCTTGAATTTCGGAATTTCTAGAAAGGTGTTTAGAATGGATAAATCCAGAATGGGCCTCCAAGTATTGCCCTTCTTTGGCACTAAGAAAAGACGGGAATAAAACCCTGTGCCCCTTTCCGCAGAAGGAACTTCCTGTATTGCTCCCAACTGGAGCAGAGAAGAAACCTGTGCCTGTGCTTCCAATTTTCGCTGATGAGGCACATCCGGCATACCGTTGAAAGGCGGGAAAGTGTGAAAATAAAATTTGTAGCCTCGAGTTACAATGTCCAACACCCATTTGTCCTGGGTAACCAAATGCCAATTCGGTGAAAAGTCCCAGTTTTCCAGAGGAGCTGCCAGCAAAGCAGAGTCCGGCAGCTGAAGACACAGGTCATTGGGTCTGCTTCCGAAAGGACTGACCCTTGCCCTCCCCAGCAGAAGGGGTAGAGGAACTGAAAGACCTAGAAGTAACAGGGCCCTGAAAGGAAGCCCTACCTCTACCATGCCTCGACTTGCCTCTAGAATGAAAATCCGAAGAGGGAAACGACCATCCCTTAGCAGGCCAATTCCTATTGAACTTAGGAGGCTGAACCTGCAAAAAGTCCTTAACTGTCTGCATAGATTTAGCTTTTTCCTCCATTTTTTTCAAAACTAATTCCACAGGAGGGCCAAAAAGAACATCAGACTGCAAAGGAGCATCCATAATACGAGCTTTAACATGCTCCGATAAGGACTGACCTTTAAGCCAGGCATGTCTGCGAACAACAGAACTAGTAGCAGCCACCCTGGAAGAAGCTTGTAAAGCATCAAAACCACACTGCAGAGAATGCTTCCCAACCTGGTCTGAAGCATGCACTAAATCCTGAAGCTCCTTACAGTCAATACCTTCAGCTAAAGCATCCACTTTACATTTCAATTGACTTAAAAAATTCTGATACTTGAGCATATGAAACTGACAATTCAAAGCCCTCATAGCCAAAGTAGAAGAGGTATACAGTTTTTTACCCCACCTATCCAGGGCCCTAGCATCTTTGTCCAGAGGAACTGGATTCTTAACCACAGAGGCCTTAACGCCTTGGGGCCTTGAGAAATAGTTTCAGGATCAGCTCTAGGGCTCTTAAACAAGTACTTGTGAGCTTCCGGAACCCTGTAGTATCTATCTGGTTTAACAGGGGCAGGAGGCAGAGAATCTGGGTTAAGGGCAGCCTCAGAAAACACATCCTGAACAACATCCAGTACAGGAGGAATAGCCAAGGGCCTGTGCTGAGGCAAAAACAAAAATTCTCTCAGCCTTTTACGAGAATCAGAATAATCCTGGCCCTCCCATTTGAAATGTTCCCTCATGGAATGCAAAGTTTCAGAGAAAGAAAAATCTTCTGGAGGGGATGCAGAGGGAGAAGCATCCTCAGCTTCCGAATCAGAATAGGGAGGGAAATCCCGAAGGTCTTCCACAGAGGAATCTGACTCAATGGAAGACTGAACCAAACCCTCCAACTCCGTCTCTACCCTGGGCCTCTTCTGAGGGGGAGGCATGGAACCCCTAATTAAAGTAATCAAATCCTCAGCCATCTTCAACATGTGCTTCCTAGGAGCTGGACCCTGGGGAAAAGCACCCGCAGGGGCAGATTTAGACTTAGACTGGCCTCTGCCTAGAGACGGAGGAGGCTTAACCACCCTATGAGGGGAGGGAGCCACAGACAACAGAGGAGCACCCTCAACCTGGCCTAACAAAGGAGAAGCCACCCCCTGTAGCAACAAAGGCTCCCCTTGACACTCAGGCACACTGTCAGAAAGAGCCACTGAAGCAGCCAGTGGTTTTACAGGACTGACGTCCGGAGCGGACGCCTCATCCTGCTTGGACCGCAAAGACTTTTCTCTGCGCTTCTTAGAAGAGCCAGTCGTCGGAGAATCCGACGGCATGTTGTAATTACAACGTTTACCAAACACCAGCCTAGCACAGTCCAACCGACGTTTAATAGTACGCTTATTAAAAGTAGCACAAAAGCGACACCCAACAACGTCGTGCTCAGGCCCCAAACAAGGAATGCAGAGTGAATGGTAATCCCTATGAGGAATCTGTTTCCCACAAGAAATACAGTTATTAACTTTTTCTGACATCCGACTATACTGAGACAAGAAAAAGACAAAAAATAAAATGTCCCCAATGGGGTACTTAGCCCAACTTGGTCTCCGGTCTGAAATTCGAAAACCAACAATTCCAGAACGCCGAACGGCACTTGCAAATTCTGCTTCTGCTCAGGACCATGCGGCAAGAAAGACTGAAGTTATGGTGTCGGTCATGCGCATTTATACTGACACCACGTCAGTCTCGAGCGCCATGACCGACGCCATATCTAGCCCTTTGGTATTCGGGCCGATGGAGGGCAGCGGAGTACCCACTAGTCAGGACTGCAGCAATGGGAGACTACGAACATCTGAGTGCTTCTACCTTAAGATGAACCATGTTGGAAACATGTAAATATGTTATATTTACTCTTTGTAGTCCAATACTTGATTATAGGTAGCTTTTTTAACTAGTATAGGAAACAGAAGGATAACTTTGTAGTCAGAGGCTCAACTAGGTGAGCTGTTCTTACGATATGGAACACAGTAGCCACTTTCCAATAAGTGGGGACTGTTTTATAACTTAATGATATAATGAAAGATTAAAAATGTGACAGCCCAGGTACGAATCAGATATTTACAAAGTTTAATGGACTAGGAATATAGAGTGCCACTGCCGGGCTTGCCAGGGTGAGGTTAACTTACATGTCCTGAAAAAGAAAAAAGCTATTGGTAAGGATTGCACAAGTTTTGTTTGGTGCCTAGCCTCGGAAGAAATGGAAACAGCTAGAGTTGAGTAACCTGTATATAACAGTATTCAGAAGACCTGTTTTTAAGTCATTGGGGTGCGTAGTATTTATTTTGTTGACTGACTATGACCTGGACACAGAGAGATTCTCTTCACCGATGATAATTGGCCAATGCAGATTGTTTGAGTAGCATGACAGAGAGAGCTTCCAGGTCAGAGACATGGTAAAGTTACACAAAAAGACACCACATTAATGGCTCATTAACATGTCTCAAAATCTAACACTGCTCTGCCAGACCTGGCTATGCTTAAGTACTCCCTATCAGTCCATGCTTTGTGGTAACATAGCAACCCCCCCCCCCCACACACACACACACGCACATGTGAAATCCCCTACATAATTTCCATAGTGCAACCACCCAGAAAGACAGGGAGCTGCACACACAAATACACACACACACATATATACACATGACTCTGCTATACTTACCTGTACCATGATGACTCCCATTGAAGAAAATAGGTGAATCCTGTCAAAAGATGGCATTCATTTTTTTTCTTGGTAAGAAAAATTTACCTTTGTAGAGCAAGTCTCTGAATCACTCTACTTGGTTAATTGGAAGCTGCCACAATTTCTTGGGCAAACTACATAACTAATTAGCATTAGCCACTACCCGTACTGCCATAGTAGCATCCAACTTCCTAAGCAAGACCACTGTCTGAATTATGGCCCCACCGGTGAAAATCATAGTGAGAGACCAGCCTCTGAATCAGAAAGGCTTACCAACATGCAGAAGCCTTCCAAGTTAAGGCTTCTGCTCCGTGGTAAGTCTTTCTGAATCCTAAGATATATTGCCACAATTAAACATTCGTTCCTACCACTCCCCAGACATACAGTGACATAAGTAAACATGCAGACACAGAGACAGAAACACAATCACACATAAATGTACACATATATATCTGCATGTGTCTGGTTCTCCTCCATCTTCCTTCTCTTTTTTTTTGGGGGGGGTGGGGCAGGTTAACTATAATAGCAAAATTAGTAATACTGAAAATATATGCTTTCGAGAAATTTGCACTGTGAGGGTACAACACTCTGGAGGGATGGGGAGGCTGCATTCTGGAAAGTGCTGGACTTTTGTGTCAAATTTACGTGCAGTTCCAAAAATTTTCACTACAATCTGTAAGATGGTGTAAAAAATACCATGAAACTTACTGGAAGGAATAGGATTCCTGTTATTTAAAAGAAATATACAATGCCTGATGCATAAAATAACCAGATTATATAAAACTTATTTAATTTTTAAATAAAAGTGCTCTTTACTCTGGCACATGAAGTTTCCTGCATTATACTCAATAAATCAACAATGAATGTATCTCAAGCTACACTTTCCCACATTTTGTTAATTCTGTATCACATTCAATTAAACCATTAATCTCCCCATGTTTCACGTTATACAACAAAATGTGCCACCTTGACATATAATACCATCTACGTAATCTTTCTTTCTTTCTCACAAAGCAAAACCTAACTTCTTGTGAGTTACTCTTTTAAAACATTGCATTTACTCATTTGCCATTTGACCCCATTATTTTCTTGTAAACATGAAAACAGTAGAATAATTTTGCTGACTCTTTCCTTTCTCCCTTCATATTGTCTCCTTAATGTGTCTCCTTTTCTTTTAAATTCTCTTTCACAGGAATATTTTTGTATAGAAATAATCATTTGTTATCCCTCATATCTTCAGCTTCATCATCTTTTAGTGATACACGTCAGAATAATTTTCACCACCTTTTTTCTTTCACTTCCCACAAGTTTACCTTAAAGAAACCACTTGTAGGATGTTAGCTAACATTTTCCCTCCCATCCTCACTTATTTATTGGGCTAGACGCTATAGCAATATATGGTTTGGGTAGATTTCCACCAAAGTACTGAATATAAAAGTGTGAGTAGCCCAAACCAAGGCTATAAAGGCAAAAAGCCATCCAGCTATGTGTGATTGTAAACAAGGTGTAGTAATGCATCATGGACACTGACACAGTCTCTAGCACACTGGACACCCTAACAGCTGTAGTTCTGTAATGGCTATTAACAAAAGGGCATGAGATACAGACTGAATAAAGATGGCCATTTGTACCATAAAATAAGTGCTGCATATATGTATACCTCCTCATATCCACCCCACCATACTGTACCATACCTTACCATATATATATTATTACAAGCACAGACCCCCTTACACTGTCAGACATGCACTGCAAGTTACGTCTCTTGTTATGGCTCTCAAGGATCAAAGACATAACCCTAAAGATCCATGGGTAATGGCCTATATCTTGAAAAATTTAAAATCTACTTAAACATTAGTGACACAGTTCACAGACCATTGTGAAGTCTGCCGTCCCACAGTATCTGCTTCATATGATGTCATTTAAATTCTGAAAAGCACAGTAATCCCCTGTAATATGTCTCGCTTGCAGATGAGTTATGAGAGCTGAAGCACTACTCCCCAAAATCATCATTGATATTCAAGGGTATTTATGTGCTATACCCTTGGCAGACTGTACACAAAATAGACGTTTTGTTGTAGAGCTGTCTGATCGATGGTTTGCTGAACCTGTATCCTCTGTATGTCTCTTTGCTCAGACTGCCTCACATGGTCCTGTCCTCTCTTGAAGTGCATTATGTATACATGATGTGGTTCATCTGCCTTCTATGCTTTAAAATCGTATTACCTTTGCACTGCATATCTAGATACTTTATGTGAGTGACTTTCTTTAGTAGGGAACTGGCACATATCTCTGTTACTGGGATCAGTGTATGTGGCTCCATGCTAGAATTACACTAGAACAACTTCTCCCACTGCTTCATTTATATGTTGGAGTGTGGTGATAATGACAGGTTAGGGTAGCAGTTCCATCTCGGAGGACAGACTCCATAATGATGTCCTGAATACCTTGCAATCAGGCTCTTTAACTTTCACCTTCATGTCCATAACTCATTCTTAATGCATTCCTTTTTTTGCCTCTTACTACACCTCCTGGTTTTCTGTTAATCTCTCCTTTATCTACTGATATTCATACACTCTTTTCCTATCATCATCAAATTAATTTCCTTACTAAATTGTCTGCACAGAAATGAAATAAATAAAAATACTACTGGGTTCAAGTTGTTGGAATTATTAAAAAGTGATAAAGCATTTGGGCCTGAAACTATTACACATTATGAATAACAGAGTTTATGGAAGGCGGCTGCTCCATCCCATATTTTTATTTAACAGAATGAGAGCTCACAGAAGGTAGGGTTGTATTCAGAGGTGCACAAACCTGGAATTTTTTTAAACAACCAGACGGTACTCAACAGGGGGTTCAGTCTAACTCTTAGAGCCTGGTAACCACTGATAATAAATTTGTAAAAATAAACCAGGTGCTCCAAGGGACCAGAACTCATATCCACAAAGCATTTATTATTTTACAACTTAAAAAAGTTTAAAAACAAACTGCTGTTGCAAAAAAATCAAACAAGGCTGGGCTGATTGCTGTATACTCACATTGTTCTTTTCTTAATTCCCAGCTACATACATACATACGCAAACACATAACACATGCACAAAAAACACACTCGCACACACACATACACACACACACACACACACACACACACACACACACACACACACACACATGTGCGTGTGTGTGTGTGTGTCTGTGTCTGTATATATATATATGCGCGCGCGCACACACACACACACACACACATATATGCGTGTGTGTGTCTGTGTCCACACACACACACACACACACACACACACACACACACACACACACTCACATGCACACACACACATATATACATATATATATATATATATATATATATATATATATATATAGATATATCTGTAGCCATATATGTATATATATAGACAACTCTCTCTCTCTCTCTCTATATATATATATATATATATATATATATATATATATATATATATCAAAATATATCTATCTATCCATATATGGGAGATATACAAGTGATACCTTAAGGACATCAAGTGTTTCAACTACACAGTTTTTGAGTGTCTATGACTTTTTATGTCTGTATGGATACATCCAGATCAATAAAACCAAGCCTCACTAGCTGTAGACATACATGCTTCAGTCCTTTTAAAATATTTCAACTAACATCCAAATCAAAGGGTGAAAAAGGTCATACAGACAACCCATTCCTTAGAAACTACAAGAAAAACCCAGCCAGACTAGAGTTTTCACTCTATATCTTTAAACTTCTCTAATGGAGTCCCATGGAATATTTGCAAATGACCCCTTAAGGACATCAAGTGTTTCAGCTATGCAGCTTCTGAATGTGCATGACGTTTTACTTTATACATCTTTATGGATACATACAGGCCAATGAAGCCAAATCCCACTACAGGCACATTATGGCTTTTTTGTTGACTTCTCTAGGGTCATATGCATATACCTCATGGGCCTCCATTACAGGATGTTTAGGGTATCACACAGTGAAAACTCAAAATAAATTAAAAAAACATTAAAGCAACCACAAATATGAGAGTACTAATATACACACACACACACACGCACACACACACACACACACACACACACACACACACACATATATATATATATATATATATATATATATATATATATATATATATATATATATATATATTGGTTTGTAATTTAGTTGGGATATTTTGTAGCACCTTAATGTTTATGGGCATCAGCTGGGTTTAAAGATCCCCTGTTTCTAAAGGATAGACAAAAATGCAGTTATGTTATGTTGACAAGTCAATAAAAAGGCTGAAATATATATATCCCCTACTTGTGAGATTTGGATTTATTGGCACTAATGTTTCTATAATGACTTAAAAAGTAAAAAGTCATGAACATTCTGAAGCCATGTAGATGAAACACTTAATGTCCTTAAGATATCACTTGAATATATCTCATGGACCTCTTTTGCAGGATGCTTTGTGTACCACACAGAGAAAACTCCAACAAGGCTGTTTTTTCTTGCATTTTTAACTGAATACTTTGTCTATGTGACCTTTAACCCTTTGGTTTGGATGTTAGTTGGAATGTTTTGCAGGCACCTTAATGTTTATGGGCATCAGCTACCGACCCTGTGTCTTTTAAGTACAACCAAATAATCCAGTAATGCTATGCTGATGAGATCAATCAAAATGAGGAAATGTGCATGTTCACATCTGGTTGTGTTTGGCTTTATTGACATGAATTTATCCATAAGGACTAAAAAAGTCATGGACATTCATAAGCTGTGTAGCTGTAAGACTTGATATCCCTAAGGGGTTATTTGCATATATCACATGGGCCTCCATTGCATGAGGTTTAAGGAATCACACAATGAAAACTGCTTTGGCTAGGTTTTTTATTGAATGGTTTGTCTGGATTACCTTTTTACAATTTGGTTTAAAAAAAAAAAAAAAATATATATATATATATATATATATATATATATATATATATATATATATGTGTGTGTGTGTGTGTGTGTGTGTGTGTGTGTGTGTTTATAGAACTAAGGGGGTAGAGGGTGGAAGGTCTAAGAGGAGTGATACTAGGTTATCACACAAGTGTTACTAAGGGGATCCAGTACCTGACACCCTGGGAAGACATAATCGACAGACCATGATGCTTTGCCAGAGATGACATGCATCTGTCTCCCTTGGGGTTCAGGCTTCTGGCAAAGGCTCTTGCCTCCCCCATAGTGCCTTTTTCAGGCAATGCCATGAGGTCAAAACTACTAACATGAAAATTTATTCAAAACACAAATTAAAGGTCCTGCTGCTAAATGCCAAGAGTCTAAACATGAAACTGCACTCATTACAAGCATTCTTAACCCTGGAAGATGATGATATTTGTGCAGTCAGAGAAATCTGGTTTAAAGCTGTGGAGAGCACCCCAGCCATACCAGGTTACTCATCTTATCATGCATTGAGACCCCAAACTGTGGGCAGCAAAGCAAAAGGAGCTGGAACTGCAATATATATAAAAGACATACACATCTCCAGGCTGGTCAAACAGTATGATGCACAGGAGACACTCCAGATGCAATTAACCATTGACAAGACCCCTATTCAAATCATGGCTAGCTACTGGCCCCCGACTTTGACTCAAGATGCCCACTCCACCTATCTGTACATCTTCAAATCTATTAGGATTCAACCCTTTACCCTGATCCTGGGCGGCTTTAACTATCCAGCCATAGATTGAAAGAACTACTTATGCCAAAACACAATGCCCAGAAATTTCTTGATTTCATCAAAGCAGATGTTTTGGCCTAGCTGGTTGACACCCCCACAAGAGGTGATAATATCTTGGACTTAGTATTAACCAACATGAGTAACCACTGCAGCATCCCTACAGTGTCATCCTCCCTGGTAAGATCCGACCACAAGCAGTCACTTTTGAAGTCACCATCTCCCAAAACCCCCTCCCAGCTAGGGTCAAACACAAAAATGTATCCAAAGCTGATTACAACCTCCTGAGGGAAGGTAAAAACAGCTTCACATCCCCACACCCTCCACAGGGACTAGCACATATGTCCATACCTACACCAAAGTACTATACAAGCATTAATATACAGTAGCTGTATGGAATCAAGAATACCAGACAAAACAAAATCCTCCTCCTCAAGGAAGAGTAAACCTGCCTGGTGGATATCTGCAATAAATAAACTCTATAATAAAAAGAAAAAAAGATTTCTGTCCAGAACCAAGAAGGAGCAGGTGCCTAAATGGAAGCAATCTCTCCTTAGCCTGAACAAGCAAATAAGAGCACTTGTGAATTCCTCCAAAGTAAATTTCGAGTCCAAACTGGTCACATCTATTAAGGACAATCATAAGGCCTTCTTCACATATGGGTGGTCTCAAAGGATGCACTCAGATCTGCTCAGGACTGTTGGTCAAGGACACCATATATACAAATGCCATAGATATAGCCAACCTGCTGGCAGACAGGTTCAGTGAAAACTTCACCTTTCTGTCCCCCCATCAGTAAATCAGGACATCCTCAACACCTGCCCCCCTCCCCTTATCTCTAGGGAATAAGTCATCACTGCCCCCTCAAAGGCAAAAATATAGCTTCCATGGGACCCGATAACATCCCAGGTTGCATCCTGCATGAAATCAGGCAGGAACTTGCAGCACCATTAGGCACCCTATTCAACCAAACCTTGAGTATCGGCTTCCTCTCAGCCGAGTGGAGGACAGCAACTGTCATCCCTTTGCACAAAGGTGGAGCATCCACTGATCCAGGAAATTATAGACCCATCAGCCTAACTAGCCTGATCTGCAAGGCCATGGAATGGATTATCATGGACTTCATTGAAAAGGACATTGGCAACCTCCAAACACTCGATCCCACACAGTTTAGTTTCATCAAGGGGAGGTCATGCCTGTTAAATTTGGTCGACTTCTTTGAGACAGTCACCAAAGCCATGGATGAGGGGAAGATGGTGCACACCACCTATCTTGTTCTGGCCAAAGCATTCAATACTATTCCCCATTCGAGTATAATAGATAAACTCTCTCAACTAGGCATCAATTCATATGTTACCAGATGGGTAGCAAACTGGCTCATTGATAGAACTCACCTAGTCAAAATAGGGGAAGCCACCTCAAGCATTAGACCAGTAATGAGTGGTGTACCCCAGGGATTGGTCCTGGGGCCTCTGTTGTTTGGGATACACTTTTCTGAGGTGTAGGCCAAAACCAGTGGGCTATGGCTGATCAAGTTTTTAGATGACTGCAAGCTGGGTGCTGTCATCAATTCCCCTAGTGATGTCGACTTCATTCAAGAGGGTCTCACCCAAACAAATGACTGGTGCCAGAGACATGACCTCAAACTGAAAGCCAAAAAATGCATCCCCATCCCCTTTGGGGAGAGTGATGTCCCCACAACTTATCAAATTAATAACAATGTCCTAAGCATGCAATCAGTCATGAGAGACGTGAGTACCCAGGCTGATAGCAAACTGGCTTTTGACCACCATATTGCCTCCGGTGTATGGAAAGCTTTCTACATGGCCCACCCCATTAGCAAGGGTATCTCATCCAGGGACAAGGAGGTCATAACATCCCTGTATTCTTCCCTTATAAGACCCACTATTGTGTACAATGCCCCTTTCGGTATGTACCTCACAAAGCACATGCAGCAGCTGGAGGGACCACAGAGGTTCCTCACCAGGAGAATCCACGGCCTCAAATATCTACCCTACACAGATAGGCTAAAAACCCTGTCCCTCTACTCAGTCTAATACAGACTCCTTAGAGGTGGCTTATGTCTAGCATACAAAGCAATCTCAGACCCCGCCTTGAAGAGACTGCTGCATATCCGCAAGCCAAGGTCCACTTGAGTATCCTGCACATGTGACCTCAACCTGGTCTGTGACATCAATAGGACTTGTTGGCAGGACAGATTTGTAATCCAGAGACTCCTCATTCTGTGGAATAGACTCCCTCTGCACATCAAGCAGAGTACCTCATTAACTCTTTTTAAGCGCAACCTGGATAATTGGATGGGGAGCAGAAAATACTGTGGATAGTGCAGTGATGCAATGGTAGTGTTGTCACCTCACAGTAATAGATTTTCTGGTTTGATTCTCGGCTGGAATGCCTTCTGTGCGGAGTCTGCATGTCCTCCCTGTGTTCGTGTGGGTTTTCTCCAAGTACTACGTTTTCCTTCCATGATACAAAGACATGTGTCTGGAGTGTTTCTCCCTGGGCCTCTACTGAAAATTGGCTTTGTTCCAAGTTGGACTTTCCTGGTAAATAAATGTTAAATAAATAAAAGTACATCCCTGAGATTCCAACTGTGTCCCTGCTGGGCAGAGGCATTGTGTGCTGACTTGTTGGAACATGGGCTAAATTCTTAGCTAGGCTTATAAGGGCCTCAGGGCCAATAGCCTAGTAACATCCTATGATTTATATATATATATATATATATATATATATATATATATATATATATATATATATATATATATATATATATATATATATATATACACACACACACACACACACACACACACACACACACATAGATATATACATATAGATAGCATTTTTATGGAAGTTGTGATTGACTTTTGATTGACGGCAAGCTCAATCCGTAATCTTGGAAGATGGTGTGTAATTTATCTGTCATTTTTTTTTGTTTGACTGCAATTCATTTTTAATATTAGGTTATATATTGCAGAATCTGGTGTTTCTATTGTGCATGTATATGTATGTATAGGTATATCTGTATCTGTATCTATATCTATCTATATAGCTACTGTATATCTATATATAGAGAGAGAAAGACAGAGATGTAAATGGGCCACATTCAATCCATCAAATCAGCTTACTGAACTGTAAAAAAGCCAGTATAACTGATCAAAAAATCAGATAATTGCAAGATTGCAGTACTATGGGATCAGGGAGTTTACCTTTTTCCACTGTATTGCAATCTCAGAGTTGACATATATAAAAAGCAGGGGGGTGGGAGGTGCCCCACTGCAAAACAACATATTTAGACTGCTTTTTTTGCTTTTCAATCTGCAGGTGATTAACCAGCTGCATTTGATTACCTGCCATTCCATAGTTTGAATTTTTGATGTAGTGTCATAAACTCAAATATTTGTGTGTGTGTGTGTGTGTGTGTGTGTGTGTGTGTGTGTGTGTGTATATATATATATATATATATATATATATATATATATATATATATATATATATATATATATATATATAGGTCTACTTGTAAACACCAACATGCCAAAACACCGATGACGAGAACACCGAGACCGAAAGATCGACAACTGAGATGACCGACAGTTTAAAAGCCCGATGCTGAGAACACTGACATGTTAAGGTAAGTGTGCGATAGTGACAAACTTTAGGGTTGGGGCGAGTTAAGTGAGTTAGGGTTAGGGTGCGGGTAAGGTAAGTGTGCAATAGTGACAGACTTTAGGGTTAGGGGTGGGTTAAGTGAGTTAGGGTTAGGGCGCAGGTTAGGTGAGTGTGCGATAGTGACGGAACTTAGGGTTAGGGTTTGGGTTAAGGTTAGTGCAGAGATAGTTGTGTATGCAAGGTTTAGTGTAGGTTTGTAAGGTTTTTGGTGTGCTTGTGTTGTGTGTATGTTTTTCGGAAAAGGTATTTGTTTTGTTTTGTTGATTGTCAGGAGATATATATATATATATATATATATATATATATATATATATATATATATATATATATATATATATATATATATATATTTATGAAAGTCATTGATGAAAGTGGTCCTTCTAAAACATGGAGGAGTCATTCTTGTGCCTCTGGTGAATAAACCTGGAAGTAAATATCTCTTCAGTTAAGCTTTGTCTCAGTCTCTTTATTTTTTTGTCTAAACTACATTTACTGAATACTAGTGATCACTTAGTGTCAGAGTGAAGAAATAATGGGAATAAGGGTAAAAAGCAATTTCTATCACCCAAAGTCTTTTCTTACTCTCTTTCAAAATAAATATATATGATCTCTCCTAGGAAAGTGGAAATTCAAGATAATCTAACAGAAAACCGGAGATCCTGGAATGATATATTTGACATTTTTAGAGCTGCTTCTGAGATACTTAAGAAAAGGACAGTGTAAGTGCTAGTTTTTACATACAGCTGAAGAGGAAGTTGTAAAAGTGCATATTATTAATAAGCTGTCAGAGAATGATATACAGAATTATGATCAGGTCTGTTTGAAACACAAATGTTATGAATCTTGACATCCATTTCAAGAGCACATAACTACTTCGCTATAAGTGAGATCCAGTGATAATTTGTTGCAGTAGATGGAGCTTCATCTGTTTCCATGAGCTGGAAGACACAGAAAAAGGTATAGCTGCACAAATTGTTTTGCAGTGTTCAAAGCTGTAGGACACCAAAACTGATACACAGACAGGGGCCATAATGTGACTGCACCTGTGATGGACTAACAACTGAAACACTTCAGTCTGTCTTTTTCTAGATGGCAGAAAGAAGTGTTTTATTTTTTTCAAAAATGTTTTGTTTTTTTCACCATTGCTCTGGTGTGGGTGTTGTGCATGCTCTAGTACAAATCTAGAACACAACAGCTCTGACAGCCTTACATAACAAAATTTGTTTTGCACTTTTTTGACATCAGGGAGGTGTTTAACAACTTTTTCCATATTTCAGAGCATATTCGGCACACTGCATGTAGTACAGCAATTATTTTTCTGTGGTAAAGCAAGCATTTAAACAGAATTGTCATATGCAAGACATTTATTTTTACAAGAAGTTAGAGGTTTTTGAACTGTGATTATTACATGAGCGAACTTAAACAAAAAGTTAAAAAAGTGTGAACTTGAATTTGTGCGTGGTTCATTGATATGAGGCAGAACTGTTTATGGCAAAGAGAATGCTCATGTGAAAAGCAAGCTTGATGGAAAAAGATTAGACACTGGAAAAGGTAATGTATATATGCAGAGCAAGTAAATGTAGCAATCTGTAATTGAAAGACTTGACTGAAGAGATGGAAGTGTGCAATATAAATTTGTCCTGGTCCCCTTCAATAAACACATCACACCAAATGACGTTTGATGACCTTTATTAAACTTCCATAAACATAACTTTATTGACCAATATTTTAACTTGTTAATCACAGCATAAGCTTCCATATAACTGTTAACTAGGGCAGTTCGACCTTGCTCACCCTGACCAAACAAGCAGCTTCCTTACCTCTGCTCACTTACTCTAACTTATCAAGCAGCGTCCAACTGCTCATTTTCATTTCTAAACTCACTAAAATGAACATCCAACACCAGAGGGGGAACAGAAGAGGAACAAGCCTGCCCCCTCTTCTCTGCCTACCCAAACTTATAATAACTACACAATCCCCAATGTTCCAAAAATAGGGAGGGAGGGCGGGTAGCAAGTTCACACCAAAATGTGATTCCTTACCCAGTTACTCTCACATAAAACCAGCTAAGCCCCTCCCTGCACTTACCTCATTTCCTCCCAATCCTCCTACTTTCCCATTTAACCCTTTCAACCCCCCCCCCCCTGACTAACTTTCCTCCCCTACCCTCATAACTCTCATTACTCTGAAGATGTCCTTGGACACTTGGACAAATTGGTTTGTTATCAAACCTCATTTAAAAAGGCATCAAAATGAAAATCAGGAAGAAAGACCAACGACAAAAAAAAACATAATTCACAGTGGCAGATTATGCTTTAAAATAAAAAGGAAAAGAAGTGAACAATAATATAACCTTTATGTGTGAGATGTGAATATGGTAATGAAGGTCGTGTTTGCCAGACTTATGAGGGTACCTGCAGAATTTATAGAAATGTTGGGTATTTTTTAAAATGTGAAGATCTAACTTGTAGAGCTCCTTTCGTAGACATACAGTTTTTACAAGTGGCTAATCAAAGTCTTGAAGTGAATTTTTGTGAGAACAGTACAACCTTGGAACCGGAAAAGTAACCATTTGTTGATATGATTTATGTATGTACAGTAAAGAAAGAATTCTCAAAACCAGAAAAAAACATACCCATTGCAGATGTAGAAACCACACATCAGAAAAGTTGTTGATTAATGACAAAAATATTGAGTTTAAAGTAAACATCTGAGCAAAGTGTTATATTTTAAATGAAAGTTCTTTAAGACTTTGGGAGAGAAGAAGGACCTGTGCAATTCCATGTTTACCTTACTGTCGTACTCAAGTCATAGGTTAATCCTTAAAGGTCAAACACAACTTCAGTTTGTGTACAAAAACAAATAACGTGCTGAGCTGTATCATGCGGTAGCATTGCAAGAATCAAACCCCTTGGGCAGAGCACCATGCGAACTTGAGGGTGATGGAACAAATTCAGAGTCCAACCAAAGGTGTAATTTCAGTGAAATACTTAAAATCAAAACAAAAAGTATGCAGAACAGCATGTAATGCACATGATCTGTATATTTGTGATTAATTTACTGTTCGTGTTTTAAAAGAAAATAATCAGAATCATAGCAGAAAACTGCAATGGCTACAGATAATGCTAGATCAAACTAAAGCAGTGATGGAAAGATATAATGACTTATGTTCAGGTACCAGCTTCCATCTGAGGCATTAAGTTGGATCCCAGAATCCCCCCCCTGTAGTACATAGCCTGTGATGTGGTCATGATACAAAGAACTGAACAGGAGCTCAAACATGTGGAAGAATTAGGGGTTATTACCAGATAAAATGAACTAGCAAAATAAGCTCTAATATATGTGTGTGTGTGTGTGTGTGTGTGTGTGTGTGTGTGTGTGTGTGTGTGTGTGTGTGTGTGTGTGTGTGTGTGTGTGTGTGTATACTGTTCCACTTCATGTTCTCAGATACACTTTTATCAACAAAGTGAACTTGATGTGTGTTTTTGACTGAATGCAGTAGCGTTTGAGCGGCAGAAATGTCAGTGCTGGTGTCATTGACTTTCCCTGTAATGTGTGAAGTTTGCTTATAGTGCTATAAGCTTTTTTAACTAATGTTGAGGGTTCCGGATAAACAGAAAGTTTTGGCATTAGGGTAGGAGTGTGCTTCTTTGTACAAGTGTTTGCAATTTAGTATTAAAGTAAGGGTTAGGTAAGGTAACAGATTTAATTGGTGTGTGCTTATGTGAAGCATGTGTGTGTGAGTGTCTTGTCTAGTGGTACTGCTAGGGAAAGGATTGTTTTGTAAGGTAATGTGTAGGGTTGGAGTTAGGGTAACTCCAGTTTTCTGGGTTAGGATTAGCACACATGACTAAGGTGGTACAGAGATTATATCAGGAAACACTGAATATACAAAAAGTGAACCTCAAATGACTGAAAAAATGAGCAAATGCAAAAAACACTTAAATATCACTAAGAGACAATTACAAAACACTCAATATTTCTCTCCACTAAAAAGCACTATATCATTGATCCCCAGTTACATATGCCAGAACAGTCACTCTTTGAATAGTGGTTCTAATAGGGGAAATGTTTTTGTAACATAATGTACAGAGTTAGGGTTGGGACAGGGGGTAGGCCTGATCATACTCATGTGTGTAACCCTGCCTCTAACCCTACCCCAAACCTCAATCTACACATTGCATTGCTAAAAATTGTTTCCCTAAAAGTACCACTAAACAGGACACAAACAGACAGACATTCACACACACACGCACACACAAACACACACACACACACACATGTGTGCGCGCTCGCTCGGTCACACACACACAAAAATATACACACTTCACAATTACCACTGGCAAACCATAACACAAAAAGTATTCCCTTTCTCTGGCCCTTACTCTAGACATAACCAGTGAACACGCACACATACACACTAGTTGCTATAATTGCTATAATGCAATCCTGAACATCTTCACAATCTCCAGCTTTTCTTTTTTTTCTTTTTTTTTAATTGCAAAATTATTTTCAGTCAAAACTCCTTTTCCTGAATACTCTCACTTCCCTACACTATATAAAGCTGTAATTCAGCCATATTATATTCAAACAAATGAACATTTACTCGTTTGCATTATGTGCAGTCTCTATTTGTACACCCACACAAACTGTTCCACCAAAGGAGTCTTCTACCTTCTTGATTACAGATATCTGTCTGTCTATCTGTCTCTCTCTCTCTCTATGTGTGTGTTTATAGGTTCATAGGTTCATAGGTTCATACTAGGCTATCTGCCCTAGGGCATTTATAAGCCTAGCCAGAGTGTGTGTGGCTTTCACCACCCCTTAGGATGAGAATAATATACCCATTAGTTTGCTGTGCCTCTGTCCAGCAGTGATACAGAGATGATTCCCGGGGTAATCCTACGATCTCCCATCCACTCGTCAAGATTTCTCTTGAACAGAGTCAGTGAGGGGCTCTGCCTCACATGGACTGGGATTCTGTTCCATAGTGTAGGGAGTCTCTGGGTGATGAATCTGTCCCTCCAGCATGTCCTATTTATATCTGTGTTGAGGTTTAAGTCTCTTGCTCTCGTGGCTCTGGTGGATTTGGATTTTTTGAGGTGGAGCATGTCCATTAATTCCGGGTTGGACATGGCCTTGTATGTCAGGCACAGATCACCTCTGAGCAGACGGTATGTGACTGAATAGAGCTGGAGTTTCTTCAGTCGGGCATCGTATGACATATGTTTGAGCCCCTTTATCCTTTTGGTGAGGAACTTTTGGGGTCTTTCCAACTGCTGCAGGTGTCGGGTAAGGTACATTCCGAATGGGGCGTTGTACTCAATCATTGGTCTGATAAGTGAAGAGTACAGGGGTACAATGACCTCTCCTGATCTGGATGTGAATCCCTTCATGATCAGGTGGGCAATGTAGAAGGTCTTCCTAACCACTTTGGCAATGTGAGTGTCAAAAGAGAGGTTACTGTCAACTTGGGTCCCCAGGTCCCTGATAACTTCTTCCGTGTTTAATGGATTACCACTTATGTGGTAATTAGGGGTTACCTTGTTTTTCCCAAAGTTGTGTGTTTTACCACCACTGAGCATACAGGGAATGCTGCTGCATCCATTATGATGCATAAACCTGAACAGCAGGTACACATTGCTGATATCATGAACACAGTTATTGGTAGAAACCAATGAAGACTTCTGAAATAATTATTTTCATCTAATGTATTTGTCAATGTCAGAAGAGAAATAGAGAAAATTCATAAAAAGACTGAAACTGATACAAAAACACAACAGTTGATAACCACAGATCTAAAAGGATGAACTGAAGAAAACTCCATTTAGTTGTACATCTATATTTTATCTTCTACCATAAACTGTTACATATTGTTAGACTAATATTTAAAGGTGAGAGAAGTTTCAGCTCTACTTCTAAGAAAACAGATGCTGGTTATGCTATAGAAAACACAGTTAGGTGTTATAAAGGGCAACAGCTATGCAAGGGATGCCACATTTTTCACCCAGGATATCCCCACAAACTGAAGAAATGGTCAGGTCCTCTTCCATGAGTAATATTTTACAAATGACTGTGCCTTAAGAAGCCATGATTCCATGTGAGATACCAGACTGTCCCTGTGTAAAAGCTGCAACTAGATGTGTTCCAGGATCAAAACATACAATACTTGCTATAACCACACTTGTTGTGTCTTTCGGCTTTTCCCGGTTAGGGGTCGCCACAGCAGAACTCCGGTCCGCTAATGATTGGCAGTAGATTTTTACGTGCCAAGTTGCTGGCTCTGACGCACAACCTTCAACGAAGGTACGCCCATTCACACATATCTCCACACAGAAGACGCTCTAGCTGAGAATCGAACAGGACAACATCTTACTGTGAGGCAACAATGCTACTGCAGCACCACCACCGCAGGAGCTACCTGCCACTATTCAAAATGCATGGAGGTGGTCGGGCTGACAGAGATAATATCCAGGGCTGTGACTAGTGCTATGAAAGGAATTCTTTTTTGAAAAAAAAAAGGTTCTTAAACAACCTATTACATTGGGAACAGTCTGTCAAACATATAACACATATCAAGGGAAGCAGAATACAAATCGTGTTTTATTACTATAAAACTACTAGAAATAAATAGTCAAAACTTTGCTCTTTAACTTATTACAGCACTAACAATTATCTTTGAATGCATCTTATTCCTGGTGAAAAAGAAATATAGCTCTTTATGAGTCAACATAAAAAAGCAGAAAAAATATTCCAGCAATCCTGAAATTCTCTACCTGATTTCATATTTTTAAGACAATTCCAAACCTTATAATAATATATTTTTGGGATGTCAGTTGGACCATATTTAGAGATGATTGCCATAACAATTAATAACACTATAGTTTCAGCCAGGTGATCTGCAATGTGATAAGGAGAAAAGAGGTTTCCTCCACACCCAGCAACCAAAATAACCTCTCACTGGAGGGTAAAGCTACATCTCAGATTATATGCAGCAGCATTTGTTACTGTTTCATACATTTTATGAATTTCTTTACAAGATCATATACAGAAAATCCACATCAGAGTCTCCACATCACCAACAATTTACATTCAAAGAGAGATTTCCCTTTCTTAGAGAATGCAGACAGACCTGCTTAAAGATGTATCATCTTAAATCTGGTGAAGACAAGGAAAGGGATATCAATAGGGTGTTTTAAAGAGGTAAAGATTCATTGCCATATGGAGTCTGAATGCTGCACTTCTGATTTCCTCTGGCAACCATTCCTAAGAGAGAGCAAGGCAGATTGATGCTTTCTAATGTACCCCGGATGACATAAAAACAACAGTCCTCAAGGATGTTTCCCTTCTGTTCTGAAATTATGCATTCAGTTGTTTCTATCTTCAAACAATTTATCAAAGACATTGATTGTGTGATGTTCGCTAAACAGAGATCTTAGTTACAGGTGCAGCCAGAACTGAATGGGATATTCATTCTTAATTTTGGGAAGAAAGGTAAGCTCCATTCAAAAGAGTTAGTAAATCTTGCTAATGATTAAAGCTTTTATTAATTCATAATAGTCAGGAAATACATTTTTGTTGGACAATATAAGCAGAGGAATCCCATATTCTCTCCCACAAGCTCATGCCCTGAGAGTGCAATAGCCTCATTTCCTTCCTGTTTCTTTCTTTAACATTAGTTGGGTTCTTTCTTCAACATTAACTGGGTCCCATACCCTTTTTTTTGTCAGTCCTCTGTTTCTTACTTAGCAGATGTTGCCTGGCTTTCATTGCAGGAAACAGTTGCATATGGTGAGGTAAAGATTTAGCTTATATAAAATGGTAGATAATAGCATCTACCATGTACGCATGCAGGTCTAGCAGACCTACACGCCCTTCAGCTGTGTGAAGAAATATTTTTTCCTATTGATTCTTTGGGGGTGATCCTCCCATAGGAAGGAGACAAATAACTTTTGTACCTTATTGGAGTAAAAGGAGCTGTACAGTTGAGGGAGACATATGATTAAAAAATATATGTTTTGGAAGACAAAACATCTAATTTGCATATATTATTGCTAAGAAAGATAATTTAAGCTCTTTCAGTCCCTGGATTGTTTGTTTGAGCTCTTTCATGAAAGGATTGACATCATTCTCCAGCAGTTTAGAATAATACAATATACCATATATGTGAATTGATGAACAACCTGTATGACATCTGCTGGATGTGCTGCAAGAATCTAATCAGATTATTTAAAAGAAAAAGGGTTGATTTTTTATACCCGATATCCTACCAAAATCCTCTAAGGTCCTCAGGAACCGAGGTAGAGTTTTCCATGTCCCTGGAAAAAAAAAACTGTCATCCATGAACCAGGCAGAGTAGTAAACCATGCCAGACATTACAGGGATAGCTCAATATAAGCAGTGCTATCACAAATGAGCTGCACGAGTCAATAGCCACAATGAAATACATGGGGGATAATAAGCATCCCTCTCTAATGACCCTGTTCAGGAAATCTTGAGTTGATGAAATCTCATTTGTTTTGACCTGTGCCAAGGGTTTCCATATACCAAATTTTATATCAGCTCAAGAAAGTGCCCTTAGTAGCTATGGCATGTAGGAATACCCATAAAATGGACTAACCTAGGGAGTGAAAAGCTTTTGACAGGTCAACAAAAGGAGAAATCATGGTAATATCATGATGGCTGAGGCTGCACTGTTGGACCATATTCAGCCAGTATCTCTGCATCCCTCTTGTCATCCTTTTATAAATCCCTGTTGTGACTGCTGCACTAACTTGTTAATAACTTTGTTTAACTATCTGACCAACATTTTAGCAAAGATCATTACTTTCAGCTGGGGTAATGATATAAGCCTGAAGTCTGATGGTAACTTGGCAGGTCCCCTCTTCACTGGTAGCAAGACAATGAATGTTAATCTAGAGTTAAATGGCAGGAGGTCCAGAACTACTGCTGCCTGTAACAGAAGATTAGTTAAAACTGACTTCAAAGTTTTATAAAATTTTCCATTTGGGTAAGATAAAGATTATTAAAAATGTCATTTTTCTTGTGTGCTGTTAGAATCCCCTATATTATATTATGACTTAAAATACTTATAAGAGATGTTATTAATCTTAATAGCATTTCTATGAATGGTGCCCTTAAAATCCTTTATGACAAGAATGTATGTCTCTCTCTTTCTATCCCTGATCTTGTATGCCAAGAGCTTTTAGGAGAAAGTATTCTTTTTGGTAGGTGAAACATTTTCTTCTTTCCAAACCTTGCACTCCTTTTTATTGGTTCATAGGTAAGTATTATACTAGCTGCATTTGTAGGCCATGTTAAGCCCAGCTGCTTGAATTAATCCATCCTATTTGCTGTTAGACCATCCCATGGTTAATAATTATATATTATCCCTAGTGGTAATAACTGGGATCATACCATAAGTAATCTGTGGAGACCCATGCATGGAATAAAGCATTTAGGAGCTGTCTCTGCCATTATTAGTAAAGGGGCAGTCCTGGGGTCAATTTTCTGTTTCCCATCCATAGTTCTAAGTTGCACTTGAATATGAACAAAGATGAGCTTTGTTTTACATTGATGGGGAGTCTAGTTCACATTATTTGTATCTTCTTTGAGATATATCTGCCCTTCCAAACCATTCTGTTGATGTTGCAAAAGAGGATGAGATCCATAGACCAAGTATTTCTGATCCCGTTTGACATGCTGATATACAGTAAATCCATCACTGTTGGGCTAGAGGATGCCTTGTATGCCAGGCACAGGCGACCTCTACGCAGCTCATAGGATACCGAGTATAATGACAGGGCTTCAAGTCGGTCCATGTAGGACATATTGTTTAGGCCTTATATCCTTTTAGTAAGGTATCTTCATAGGAGGTCCAACTGTTGCATGCCTCTAAACAGATACATGCCAAAGAGGGCATTGTATTCAATGAATTGCCTAGTGAGGGCTAGGAAAGGGGGAAAGTGACATCCCTAGATCTAGACACAATGCCCTTGTTTGTAAATTGTACAATACAGGACTTTCTTATGACAAAGAACATGTCTTACAATACAAGATTAGTAAGCTAATCATTCTTGCTGCTTTCCCTGTCCTTTTATATCAAAATTTCTAAGTCATTAATGCAAACTTTCAGCCGAAGAATTTTCTATTACTTAATGGACATATGATTAAGGGCTATATTCATTACCACTCTTTTAATAATCTCCATGAAATTTCTCCACTTTTCCATTATTGCCTTTGGTGGGGACTTTACACCGTTCCAATACTCTGCAATAGCCAATGACAATATCCACTTTTAGTGTTGGATTTAAGCAATAACACAAACATTCTCCAGTGAGGCACTGGACCAGTTAATACAATATTCCATAACTCGAGCTGAACAGAGTTATGGTCTGACAAGGCACAATTCTCATGTGTTGCCATCAGTGCATCATGTAGCTTAAAGGAGCTAATCAAGATAAAATCCAATTTGCTGGCAGCAACTGAGTTATGTGAAAAACATAAAAAATTACTACTTTTAGGATTCAGAGCTATCAATGCGCTGAATTTATTAACAACTACATAATATTGCACTATTTAGTATTCATGAAATGGCTCTACATAATGGTAGTGCTGCAAAACAAAGACAAATGGTAGAATATGCTAATGACATCATAAAGAGCTGAAGCACATGCTAATTAACCAATTCAACGTTGGAGGGCTATTCAGGAAGCTATAAAGCAATCGTACACTCAGTGTTTTTTACAATATGGGCATGATTACACTTCAAAAAAAAAAAAACATGTTAGGGGTTACTGCTGCTATTACTGCACTGTATGTGCAGCAGGCTTTAAATCAGGGTGCTGCTGTTGCCAGTCATCAGGCAAGAAGAAGAAGAAGGTTGTTTAGACCCCGTTTAACTTATCATGGACTGCATGACACAGAAATTGCTTAGCGATACAGGGTGGACAGGGAAGCACTGGAGGAAATATGCAACCTATGCTGCCTCAATCTCAGGCCTCAGGGAAATTATGGATAACCCATCCCAGTAGAAACAAAGGTATAGGTGGCATTATGAATACTCTAGAATATTACATCCATTTTTAAATGCAGTGCTACTACATGCAAGGGATCATATCTATTTCCCACACATCCCACAAGAGAGAGAGCAAGAACCATGCAGGAATTCTATGGAATAGCACACTTCCCTGATGTGTTGGGGGCAATAGATTGCACACACATAGAAATAAAAACCTCACCCAGTGAACAGGAAAGGAAGTACACCAACATAATTGGTTTCCACTCTATAAACTGGCAGTTTGCTTGTAATGCCCAGCGGATCATCTACAATGTCTGTGCATGGAACTCAGGCAGCTTTCATGGCTCACACATATGGCACATGTCAGCTGTGTACCAAGTCTGCTTGAGTGGCATTCCTCAAGGGTATCTAGTGGGGGATACAGGTTATGCATTGGAGCCCTGGCTTATGACACCCATGAGAAACCCACACAACCCCAATGAGCAAGTACATGACAAGGCCCACACTCAGACTAGGAGTAGGATAGAACATGTATTTGGATTTCTCAGATAAAGATTTAGGTGTCGAGACACTGCCGTATTACCCAGGCACCTCTGCTGAAATAATTACAGTCTGTGCCGTGTTACACAACATAATTCTCTGGAAACAGACAGCAAGAGCAGGGCCACAGTTTTAATAAATATAATTAAGGCAGGTAGCAGCTGTAGCAGATCCAGATGAGAAGTCTGAGGGAGAACCACCAGCAGCAGATGGTGCTGGAAGATGAAGGTGTGCACAGTATGCCCTGGCTCTGGCTAAGAGGCAGAGGATAGCACATACAATTACTGCCTAAGTCAAAGCCTAGGATCCCACGCACATACACATATGAAAACCATTGCCTGTCAAACTCCACTCCATTAACCATGTCAGCTGTGTACTGATAGCATCGGACAGGGACAACCCCAAGGACACAATAGTTACCCACAGTAATGACAAGGTAAGTGTGGAACCTGTAACAAAAATGAGAGGATTACATAACAGTGTACTCTCATATGGAAATATGCATATGCCCATTTGTATGAGGTGTACAGTTATGCCAGTAAAATCTCCTGTGTCTAAATTTTGCAATATACAGTTACACATTCTAACCACTACTGTGGATCAAGCATTTCAATTGACCACTGTCTGCAAAACAGGGAACAGGTTAATTATACCTCATTTGCACAACTATACAAATAAGCATGTACCTGCTGCTTCCACTGCTTTACTTATAATACTTACTGAAATAGAAAGAGGTTCAACAATTATATATGCAATCATTCACAAATGAGCAGGAACAAGAAATCAATAATTTTCTTCTGCAATACATACTGACAAATGCAAACTTGTGAGTAGGCAAGAAATAGCTATCCACTGTGTGCATGTGTGCATCAGACATATATGCAACCCTAAGTCACAACATATGTGCAAAGAGCAGGGCACAGTCATCATCATTTGTCTAGGGTGGTGGGAGGTAACACCAAAGAAGTGAGTGTGTGCAAGTACGAAATACATGTATCTATCAGAGTATACAGTGTTCAGGGTCAGTAACAACAGATGCAGAGCACTTAACAGCATTGTTTGGATAGCTTGCATGTGTGTGAGGTGGTATGGGCTACTGATTTTGTTTTCAGTGTGCGTGTTTGTATGAACACAATCAAGCACTGTGCTAACACTATCCCCAGGATTCATTAAAGTCCATGCAGGAATAGTGCTATTCCTGCACAGAGCGAACCGTGCTCATTCAGCACAGCAGCGCTCCTTGCATATTCATGAAGGTGCGCTGGTGAATAATCTGCATGGGCACGATCTGTGAACGAGTACAGGGGGCATGTCTGAGTATTGCTTGCACAGTAAACATGCTCCCTTCACTCAGGAAAAAAAACAGTGTCCGCAGACACTGTTAGCATGCCCCCAACTGAACAGATATCGCAGAATGTCCATATTTGTACCTCATATGTAAGGTGTGTTCCTCCTACTGTCCTGGCAAAGAGCTGAGGCTTAAAGTAATTAAATATTGACAAACATTTGAGTGTAAGACTCCACACCCTTCAAGTAAGTAATGCTAATGCAAACCTATTATTCATCAACTTCCTAAGTTTGTAAAAGCAAATTTTAAAATCTGTCCTCTTTGCCCCCCATCATGTTAGGCTTCGTCCAGATTGTATGCTGTAAGAGGCAGAGAGGTATGAGTGTTAGCTATATGCACATCCCTAAACTAAGAAAAATAAAACAAATAATTAATTTTATTTTCCCATCCCCACTAAAGTTTAAGCATAGCTGAGTGGGTGTGCACATCACGTAGCTGTGTATAGCATAGCTTAAACATCCGAAGGAGCTAAATAGAAATATACAACCAAATACACTGAAGTGAAATGGTGCAGTGGTTAGAGGTTTTCGCTTAGCATGCAGTCATTCACAGTTTGAGACCCAATACAATCCATTCATTTTTATATGTGAAAACAGCATGAAAAGTATCGTTTTTTATAACTAGGTAGTGAATAATATATATTTGTTAACCAGGGTAATGTAGCAGGTCCAAATCTGAGGTGTCAGTGTAGTACAGATGTAAACCCCCCCCCCATATAAACACAAGTGTCCCATACAGTATAGCCACAAAAGAATATAATGTAACGAAAGCACATGGGGGATGTTATGGAAGGGAAAGATACTTATCATAAGATGGCATTAAGAAGAAATCAACCCAACAATCCTGATAGTCCATAAAATGAAAGCTGAACAATGCTAAATTATGCTTAGCCATCCTTAGCTGGTGCAAACATTGCTTAAATTTGAATGCTTAGCAATAATTAGCATAGCTAAGTGGATTTGCACACTGGTAAGCAGTGCTAAGCATCTACCTCTTTAAGCAATTCCTATCTGTGCGAAGCAAATTTGTCCATCGCTTAGCTTAGCTCAGCATATTCAAAATCATCCAATCACTGCAAAGGTTGGGAAAGCAGCCCTATTTAAACCTCGTAGGTGGGAATACAGACCATAACCAGTTGTAGCTGATCATTGTAGGCACTATGGCTGGCGTTGGTGAGGGTGTGTGGTTTCATGCACAGCGTTGGGGCATTCAGGAGTCCAGGGTCATGGTTGGACTCTTTGTAAAAGACCATGAAGTGAGACTGCTGCAGGACCAGTACCAGGGCTCCCAATACAAAGCTGAGGCCTGGGACCATTTTGTAAGTGACCTACCAGTGCTACTGGTGAGCAGGTCCAGGACCATTACGCTGACCTGTAGCATAGGAAGAGGGATCTCTTGGACCAGTGGATCCAAGACACACAGGCAAGGAATGTTCCTGAAGGGTGTATCAGTATCAATTAGTGTTCTGCAAAGTCCAGCCTGAGTATGTAATCAATAGGTATGCATAAATGTTTATTTATCTCCTGTACAGCTGCAGATGAGAGGGCTGCAAATATTGACGCACATGCCAGCAGGCTGCTAAGGCTGTGCCAGGAGGCTGGTGAGTAAACCTTAACATTTATCTTTCCCTACCTTTGATCTACACTTTCAGCTTCCTATCTCCTGCATATAACCTCTCTATTCCACTCCCCTAATGGCCCATTCTCTCAAACCTTCCCTGAAAAACTTTCTTGTCTCCTCTTCCTTATTTCTCCTTCTATCCTTAACCCACTCACTCACTGCATATGAACACTGCACTCTAAAGCACAATGTGACCTATCTACAAACACTCCCCATCACACATCCCCTCAGCCTTTCTCATAGCAGCATTACCTCTACTTCAGCCTATTTGCTTCCCAAGTTCCATAGGAACACCCATGTTTCTTACCTCCCAAATAAGCTAACCCCACCCAAGTACTATAAATACTTAAAGATTTCATCCATTCAAACCATAAACATTTTAACAGGTGGAGATATTCATCCCAATCCTGGTCCACCCTCACCAAATACCAATCTACAGAATCCATCATTTAATAATGCTACCTCTTCTTTAATAATTCAGAACTCTCTCATTATAGCACATCTTAATATTCGTAGCATTAACAACAAAATTAGTCAACTGCATGCTCTCCTTCAGGTTTATCCATTTGATATCCTTTGCTTAACTGAAACTTGGCCAAAACCTTCCACTCGTGACCTAGAAATAACCCCTCCTGGATATAATATACTAAGATATGACCGTACATCAAAAAAAGGTGGCGGTGTAGCTATCTTGTTCAAATCTGATCTTCTGGTTTCACTCTGATGTATCACTCCCCTCAAATACCAATGCTGAGACCCTTACTATCAAACTCCAATTGAATAGCTCTAAAGCAATCTATATTATCTGCTCTTACATCCCTCCAGGAAATAATATTATCACCCTAAAAAAACATTCTCAATAGCCTTTTTACACATTTACCACAAGAAACAATTGTCCTAGGCGATTTTAATATAGACTGGACCTTATGTCATTCCCCCACCCCTAACACCCATATTAATCTATTTGGTTTCAATCAAATAATAAACTTTCCCACTAGAATCCACAAACCAAGTAGCAAAGAAACTACTCTTGACTGGATCCTTATAAATAGTCACCCAGATACCTATAAGGTAGGATCTCTCCCTGACGACATTAGTGATCACATTCTAACCTTTATCACTAAACAAAAGAAATATAGACCAAAAAAGAACAATTTTGTCACCTATCATTCTAAAAAACATTTCCATGCTGAGAACTTTATTAATGAACTAAATGCATGTAACTGGTCATCTCTAAAACTACTTAATCTAGATGAAGCAATCTCTTACTTTAATTCTACTTTCCTTCATATTCTAAATAACCATGTTCCTTTCCGCTCCTCCAGAATCAGAACAAAAATAGCTCCCTGGCTCACAAAACAAACCAAAGAAAAAATGTTTCTACGGAATAAAATATGGGCAAGATGGAGAACCTCTAAAAGCTCTGTAGATCATCTATACTTTAAGCAACTAAGAAATGCTGTCAAAAAGGATATAATCTCAGACAAAAAAAAACTACTACTCCCACCTGCAACATTCACACTCTAATAATCCTAAAAAAATTCTGGTCTGGCATAATAAACTTCTCAAACCAGGACATGCCACAACTCCTTCCCCCTGCTCTATTCCTAGTAGTAATCCTCTGCAAATAGCTAATGCCTTTAACAATTACTTCATTGAAACTATGCAAACTTTAACTCAAACTCTAGTTCCCATGTCCCCCACTCCTACACAACACACTAACAGTCCCTTTCCCTCCCTTCATCTGCAACCTGTTCCCATCTCCTTTACCTGCAAACTCCTTCAAAAACTCAAACCCTGCACTCCCTCTGCTGATTGCCTCCCAGCAGAATACCTTCAAATTGCAGCCAAAGCCATAGCATAACCTGTTTCTATCCTGATAAACAGATCCATCTCTGAAGCCTACATCCCCTCTATTTGGAAATTCTCACATATAATCCCTTTGCACAAAGGAGGTAAATCTATTGAAATCTCCAACTACCATTCTATTGCTCTACTCTCCCCACTAGCCAAAATTATGGAAAAATGTATTCACCATCAGCTACTCCAGCACCTTCTCCAAAACAACTTGCTTGCTAACTGCCAACATGGATTTAGGCCCTTTCATAGCACTACTTCTGCCCTTTTAACTTTTACTGATTGCATAAATAGGAATCGTAACAATAACTGTCTCTCAGCTGCTCTATTTATTGACCTTTCCAAAGCCTTTGATATGGTCAATCATAACCTACTTATCAATGTGCTAAAAGCCCAATCTCTTAACCCACAAGCAATCCTTTGGTTCAAATCTTATCTGGAAAACAGACAACAAGCAGTACTCTAGGACAATAATCTATCCGCATACCTCCCAGTAAGCACTGGAGTTCCTCAAGGTTCTATCCTAGGCCCTCTTCTTTTCTCCATCTTTATTAATGATCTCCATACTGTTTTTCCACAATCCACCTGTATACAATATGCTGATGACTCTACTCTTATCTGTACTGCCAAGTCTTCTTCCTCTCTCCACACCCTTACACAAAATGTATTTAACACAGTTGAAAACTGGTTCACACAACGCTGCCTTCTTTTTAACCCTAAGAAAACTAAGCTACTACTCTTTACTCCCACCATAAAATCTCCTCAGTTCCACTTCACTATTACCTCTGACAATGGAACTTGCATTTCCCCTGATTCTACTGCTCAACTACTTGGCATAACTATTGACCATAACATCAGCTTCGATGCCCATGTTAATAATATTATAAAAACTGTTAATAAAAAATTAGTCTCCCTGTATAGAATAAAACCCTTCCTTACACCTCTAGCTAAGAAATCCATAGCCCAGACTCACCTTACTTCCACCCTATTCTATGCTTCTGCCATTTACACCAATCTATCAAAGCATAATCTTACCAAACTTGAAACTAGCTACAATAACATAACCAGATTTGCCACTGGCTCTCCATACAGAACTCATCACTGCCTCAACCTTAAACAACTCAGATGGTTAGAACTACAAAATCAACTACAATACAATCAACTTGTGATTGCACAAAAAATCCTGCACCATCCTACTAATACTCCCATCCTTACTAATCTGATCTCCCCTTATAAAAATCTTTCAACACTACGCTCAGCTAATAAACTTCTTATTGCCAGCAACCCTTCTAATAACAAAGCAGGTGATTCCCTCTTCTCCAATGTTGTGGGTAGAATCTGGAACAAACTTCCTAATACACTCACCTCACTCTCATCCTCTCTAATCTTTAAAAAACACCTTAGAGACCACCTTAAAATACATTGGCTTTGCCCCTGCTCAAAGCCTGATTGAATCTACTTTTCATCTCTCCCCTCCCCTGGTTCCTACTCTCTTGCTTCCTTAACAATTACCCTCCCATATCTTATGAACAACACTATAACAAGTTTCCTAATGTTCTAATGTTTTAGTTTTGATTGACTTCACATGAACCCTACTAAAGCATTAAGACTTGTTTATTTTTTACTTCTACTCTAATGAAACGTTACATTATTCACGCTTTATTATTATTTTTTTCATGTCTTATTTTGTAATGTGAAACTAGTCTTTTTTTTTTTAGAATATTTTGAATGTATTAATTTACTCGTGTTGGAGCTTTTCTCCTCCGGCCTCTACTGAAACGGGATATGTATCCAGCTAGACTAGCCCGGTCAACAAATGTAAATAAATAAATAAATAAATATCTAGCTTGCATTATTCAGGGTAAATAAATAGAAAGTAGTAGATTGTCAACAACTAGTAGGTAAACTATGTACTGTGTGCAATGAATAAAGGACTGTCATCAGTTCAATAAAGGTCTCTGTAACATTCAATAAAAATAAAAACCCCAGACTGTTGTGTTTACTTTGTCATGTTGTGGTAGGAATATAAATGTGTACAAGTTCTGCATATTTATGTGTTTCTGGTAGAAAATAACTTTTTCATGCAACTATTACTGAAAACCTAACACATATCTGTTGTCTGAAATGTGCATACAGTACTCATTACCTAAGGTATTTGTCTAACTACAAGGTCAGATTGTGTTGTGCAAACCAGAGAGTACTAGGGAGAAAAAAGTTGAGCATGACTCAGCGGTTCCTCAGTAGCTCATTGTGATGAAGTACAGCTGTTGTTTACCCTTTCGCACAAACAGGCACTGTTCGAATCCTGGCAGTGGTAGTACGCTGAATGCATATTGTCAAACAAGAATATGTGAATATTTGTATAAACGGTCAGGTAGTATTAACATAAATTACCTTCACAGGTCCGCAAAGTAAGGAAATGTTTGTAATAGCTGTAAGAAGGCTTTACCAACACAATCTGTGTTCAACATATCCACTGTCCAACCCCAGGGCTGCAAATGACATCAAGATATGTACATACACCAAGCACTTTGTTCCGATACATGTCCTTCAAGTGTCACAATGTCACGGCTAATGGTCAATGCTGATAATAGACAGGGAGACAGATAGAAACTCCAGTGGAGTATGTCAGTACCACACCCCCCAAGCATGAGTGCTGGGCACTCCTGTCAGTGTCACATATGTAACTGTGAAGATGTGAATATGTGTAGAAACAGTCAGGTAGTGTTAACACATATTTCTTCAATAGGTCTGCCAGGTAAGGAAATGTGTCTATTAGCTGTAAGAAGGCTTAACCAATACACTGTGTACAGAAATCCCACTGTCCAACCACAGGCCATAGGTTTATATACATTGAGGTCAGCCATGGAGAGTAATGGGTAGAGTAATGATCTGTACAGTTGTTGAAAATTGAAGCCTAGACAGTTGTTAATTGACCTCTCTCTCTCTCCCCCACCCTATCTGCACCAATACGTCACACACATTAAATGGGTATGTTCATCTTCAAACCTACTGTTGGGGCATGTGTCATATTTTTATACATATAGTGAACTGTTTGAATTTTAATGTTCCCTGTTCAAATACTATCATTGGTGGCCTGTTGATATCAATGTAACTTGCATGCTGTATAATGCCTATTGTGGTTCCATAAATGTATGTGTTACGTTTGCTATGTAACTGTTTCAATCCTTTTTTATGGGATAAGTCATAACACCCATACATGCTGTTATAACTAATACTGAAATTTGTTGTTCTTGACTAACCACCATATTTCTTAAACTGAAACACCATACCACGTCTGGGAAGGCAGATCCTGTCAGATCCACCTGTCCCACTTCATCTGGCCATGGCACCAGGCCCCAGCACATCTGGGACCCAATCTGAGTCTCCCTCTTCCATTGGTCCTACACCACCTTCGGGTGGAATTGCCTCAGAGGATGGGGCTCATCCCCCTGGGATCGTGCGTGGAGAGGAGACCATCACCCTCAGTCAGGTCTGGGGGTTGATGCATAGCATCCTCCTTTCAGAGTACAGTGATCAGCTGCACCAGCTTGAGGGCTGCCTGGCTCATCTTGAGAGCCAGCCAGACCCTCCTGTGCAGCACCCAGCACAGCCACCTTCAGGGCCATAAAGGTGCAGTGGTGACTGCCCATGGGTGGGGACCTCAGTCCCACTGAAACTGTACGGGGGCTCATGTGCATCTGATTCCCAACCACCCTCCCCATCCAAGGTGTTTACCCCCCACATGGATCATATACCACCCTTGTCAGCTGTCTTGTCTGTCTTGTCTGTCTTCCTACTCAGCTTATTACCCAAATGTACCCACTATCCTTCCCCAATACCCCACACTCACATTATTAAATAAAAAAAAAAAAAAAAAAAAAAGGCAATCTGTTCCCAAAAAGAAATGTCGGCCCATGCACAGCTGTCCATTTCACACACGTGTCCACTGGACACATGTAATCTTGTCTAATTGGCTTAACAACACATTACTGTTGTCCTCACCCCTCTTTCATGGGTTTGAGTGTCCAAATTCTGTACAAATGCATAACTGTTGCTGTATCAGAAATGGGTAGCTATGGACCTTCCCTATACCCACCCTGCACATCTCTAGCTATCTTTCATATTGTTTTTCCCTCTGTGTGCCCCCTTTTTCACCACTTTTCTATAACCTATTTTTTCTTTTCTTTTAAAGAAATTAGTGCGGGGGTAAGCAGGAGTAAGCTGCAATAGGCAGCAGTAAGTAAGTTTGCATGATGCTAAGCGATACCTACACAGATTAAGCAATTTCCAGTTTAACTGTGTGTTGGCATCACTTACCATCACGCAAACCCATGCAAAGCCGCTTACAACTGCCTTAATCACCCTGTCTCCATCAGTCACTGTTTTGCCCAACAACAAACTAATCAACCCTGCCAAGTCTTGGACTCAGGACCCTGTACACCATAGTCAGAGCAATGTACCACTACACCATTTGAGCTGTAATAATGAATTATGTTTTTTTCAATTATATCATTCAGTGCAGGTACTTTTGTCTGCATGTATGATTTGGCAAAATGAGTTCTGAAACTGAAATGTATGTCATCATTTACTGTCAGAAATTCTCAGATTCTTACAGTGATTTACCACAGAAATTTTTATTTATTTTTATTTATTTATTTAACATTTGTTGACCGGGAAAGTCTGACTAGGTTTCACAGATCCTCTTTTCAGTGGAGGCCCGGGGAGAAATGCTCCAGAAGCATGTCTTTAGAATGTGGGAGGAAACCGGAGTACCCGAAGGAAACCCACGTGAATGCAGGGAGAACATGCAAACTCCACACAGAAGGCACCCCAGCCGATAATCAAAACGGAGAACCTCTTGCTGTGAGGCAACAGCATTAACCGCTGCACCACTGTGAATATAATGATTCTGTGGAACAGACCAGAAATATGATCAATAAACCTGGACAGTCTGAAACAATCTGGCCAGTCGAGAGGTATCCTCAGAACCCCTTAGTGCAACAAATCTGGACCAAGCCTGACAAAGTGGGGGGGTGAAGCCTTGAAACTGGGAACATATCCCAAATACTGCAGTAGATAAGGTGACACAGTTGATGCAGTAACACCTTCTTGTCTGTTGTAACATATATTGACTGGAATAGCCCAAGTCCAAAACCACATTACTCCCCACTAGTTACTGACATAAATCTTCACATCATCCCACTGATGTGTCAGAAATACACAACACGTATGGGGGCCAGGCAACAGTACATCTGATATATATATATATATATATATATATATATATATATATATATATATATGGACATGACATCACAGTAGGGAAACAACAGTGAGCTGATAGGCATGTCACCAAGCACTGTCTAAGCTACAGGCAGACTGACACAACACTAACCCATATTTGCTATGGGGGAATACACATGTAATTGCAAATATATCAGGCAATACAGGGGTGTAACAGCAATGACAAACAGACACCAGTGTAAAAGTGCACAGCCATAACCAATTTCACCACATTCAAATTGACATACTGATAAGCCACATGTACAGTAGAGTATATGGACTGTGTGAACAAAATCATCAGCAGGTTTGCCACTCACACACTACCCCTACATATAATGGACCAATTCACAGTGTAGTCTAATGCCTGAATGTGGTATGGGACATGTGTCAGTCTGCCACTACAAAAATATACAGCTAATAGAGCATCAGAAACTGGAGCAGCATGCAAAGTCAGATAGAAAAGGACCCATAACACTTACATCTACCCCCATCCCTACACAGGCCAAATAACACATGCACAATACACCGCTACACAATCCTGACAGTCTGTCAACAATTGCCAGAAATACACAGACCTCTCAACTGTATAGAGTCCCACAGAATGTCCAGGCTTTGTCCTTATAGACAAGGCCTCCTACACATAACATGTCTGGCAGTCTGATACATCACTGGGATGATATCAGGAATGAAGTCACTATATAATGGTATATGATACCTATTCACCTCTTACAGCATGACAGCTGGACAAAGCCTGACATACATGGAGGGCAGAGGCAGAAACACAGGGGCATAGGTGCTGGAAGCTGTTAAAGACTGGGGAGGCGGAGGGTGACAGGGGCAGTTAGTGAACTAAAAAGGGTATTTTTTTTATAACTATTTGCTACCACAACATAGGTTTACTTGGAGGACATTTTAAGCTTAGGCAATTCCCTTTTGGTGCTTGAATTAACATTTTCTGATTGGTCTTAGCTATTCCCATGGCTGATAATTGTATATTAGCCCTAGTAAGAACAACTGTGATCATACCATAGATAATTTGAGGGGGCCATGTAAGGGATGCAGCATTTAGGAACTACCTCTATCCATTAGTGGCATGAGGGGAAATCCTGGAGTACATTTTCTATTATCCATCCTTAGATCCAAGTTGCATTTGAATATGGATGGATGAGCTTTGCTTTATTTTTATGGATAGTCTGTTCCGGAACAGTGGTAGCCTCTGTGATATATATCCATCTCTCCATAACATCCAGTTTAGATACCTGGACTGAGTATTTCTGATGCCATTTGACTTGCTGATATTCAGTAGGTCCACCTGTATTATGTCAGAGGATGCTTTGTATGCCAGACATGTTACCTCTAAGCACTCTGTAGGATACTGAGTATAGTAATAAATCTTTGAGGTGGTCCATGCAAGACCTATTGTTTAGAACTTATGTCCTTTTAGTAAGGTATCTCTGAAGGTATTTCAATTGTTGCATGGGGCTGGACAGATACATGCCAAAGTGGGCATTATACAAAATGAGTGACATAATGAGAGCTTTGTAAAGGGGGACAACAACATCTCTAGATCTAGTCACAATCAATTTGTTTATAAGCTGTGCAATATAGAAAGGCTTTCTTATGAATCTTGGCACATGTTCGTCAAAAGGTAGGTCACTGTACACACAAGTTCCCAAATGCCAAACAACTGGAACAGTTCTCAGAGGGCATTGTCATGATTTTGACACCAGTTAGTATTTGGGACAAACCTTCCTGCATGATGGTTAAGTCATTTGGGGATTCAATAACTTCTGTCTTGCAGTCATCTCAAACTTAGCTGGCCAAGGCTCTTTGGTATTTCCTTTTACTTTTGAGATGTATATGCCAAACAGAAAACGTCTCAGCACCGAACCCTGGGGGACTCGATTGGTGACTAGTCTCTTCCCCTGTTTTGATCTCCTGCATCCCGTGAGCCAAGTTGGCAATGCAGCTGGTGTTTACTCCTACATTATTCATCTTTTGTACTACACCTGAGTAGGGGATTGTGTCAAAAGGCTTGGCCAGGTCAAGGTAATGTGGTGTGAACTGTTTTACCTTCATCCATTGCTTTGGTAACAAGAGTAAATCTTAAGATTTGCCCATGATTTTGAGCCTTTCACACTTTCCTCTGGGCTGTTTTCAAACACATTTTTAGGGCCATGTATACATGTATGCATTCCTTGATTCACCTTCCTGGTTGTATTAAATTATATTACTTGTATAATACAGCACCAGTTGTTAGAATGTGTTTTAAATCTGTAGTTTTGAATAGTCTTCCAGTAAGCAATAAAACAAAATGTACGAACCAATAATGACAAAACAAAACTACCCATTTTAGAAAATTTCAACCATAAAAGGCCACTCAAACTTCTCATAATCAACCAATATCAGTAAATATGCAAAATGTCTGCAGAAGTAAGTCATCTAAATAATTCCACATTTAAGAGATCTCTAATTAATGAAGAGGTTGCTGCTAGGAAACAACTCTATATTCCATTGTTTCATCTAAAAATAAATTGGCTGTTGCCCTTGAAGAATAAATTGCCAATGTTATATTAAAAAATGATAAGCTAATAATATTGCAACAGGGAATGGATTGCAAACTGATAACAGGTTCATAGTTACTAGGTAACTCCTCTAAAGGAGGACATTCACAAGACTGTAGCATCCACTCCCTTTAAAATACAACATAGTACAGAATCAGTGATATGCATACTCTGGGAGTAGAACCTAAAGCCTTCTGCATCAAAAGTAAGCTACAGCCTGTTGTGTTAACAATGCAAACAGACTTGGCATACGCAATGCTAAACTTCTCTTCCCCTGAAGCTCTCAGCTCCTTGTAAAAATTTTTATTTATTTAACAGGAAAGTCAGACTTGGAAGAAAGCCAATTTTCAGCAGAGGGCAATGCACCAGATGCATGTCTTTGTAACATGGGAGGAAACTCCACCAAATGCAGGATGAACATACAGACTCCACATAGAAGGCACCCCTGCCAAGAATCAAGCCACATAACCTCTTGTTGTGAGGCAACAACACTACCACTACACCATCCACTTGACACAACTAAAGCTCTCAATTTCACAGCAGAAGAAATTTGGAAAAAGCCAAAATTTATTTGGGGGGGGGGGCAAACGGCTGAAACCAGGGACACATTTTAAATATTGCTTGTATAATCTTAGAAAGCTTCTTAATATAGTGTTTTGTGTTACTGTGTGTTTCCAAAGAAAAAGATGGTAAGACTGAAACTTAAAGGGCTTTCATTATCATTTGCCAGAAAGCCACAAATCTTAAGAGGAACAGACCAAAAGTATGAGCCAAACTCCCTGAATCGCATGTGGTGGTGTGGGTAGAAATTGCAGGACCCTATACCTAAGGTACAGGGTTTGAGCCCAATTACACACACACAAAATATCACTTTGGAACTGCACACAAGAAATATTGCTTTGGAGCTACTGCATAGAATACATGGAACTAGCACTAAACAGCTGTTACTTTGGAGCTATGGCCCTTTTTGGTATAAATCCAATAGCATTGTACCTACAAAGTCTAGCACATAAATTATTCCAGACATTAAACAACTTGAATACATCCTTGGTCAAAGCATTACACTTGTAATTATGCGCAATTGACCTCTAGAAACATTCATCAACATCTTGGAATACTATGCAATTTCAAGTGGTACCCAACGTCAGAGCCCATTCTAACGCCAAAACAACTGACTGTAAATATTTTGAAACCTTGATGACAAATTGTAAATATTCTAAGCAATGCCTCAAATATTTCACCAACTTTCACACTGTTCTCACACCACCATGGGAACAGCCAACAATTCCTTGTACAGTAAACTCATGTACTGTTACTTCCTATGTTTTCGATTCTGTATATTTGAAATACAGAATTAAAAATGCAATGCATACACTATCATTACTACAATCAAATCTGTAACAATCTGTGTACCATTTTGTGACTGGTTTGATTAAGGTATTGAGGGGAAATTTCAGCCACTTTACAGAACATAGTGGGATAAAGAAAGATTTAGACCAATGGCAAAGTGAGCTATCTAGCTACTGCATAAAATAAATGGAACTAGTACTAAACGGTCATCAATGTCACTTTGGAGCTACTACATAAAATAAACAGAGCCAGAAATACCACTTCGGAGCTACTGCATAACATAAATGGAACTAGCACTAAATGACCATTGCTATCACTTTAGAGCTACTGCATAAAATAAACAGAGCCAGAAATATCACTTCGGAGCTACTGCATAAACTAAATGGAGCTTGCACTAAATGGCCATCATTATCACTTCGGAGCTACAGCATAAAATAAACGGCCATCACTTACTGCATAAGTTTAACAGAATGAAATATCACTGACTTACTCCAGAACTGTAGCCTTAGAAGTAAGCAATTATCCATGGAGCTAACACTTTGGAGCCTTATCAGCAAGAAGTGCTTTCCGTGCAATTTTGTGTTTAAATTAGTGTGCGATGTGCGCATGAGTCCTCCTCCCGCTCGCCCTGTGGTTCTAGCATCTATAGCTAAACTGCCCTATTCAGAACATTTCCATCATAAAGGTCTGCTTCCACACACAACTGCATTTTAAATGTATTGTTTGAACATTTTTCCAGTAGACAATGAAGCAAAATGCATGCACCAATAATGACAAAACTGCCCTATTCAGAACATGTCCATGATAACAATCTACTGCCTACTTCTACACACAATATATAAATACAGAATCACAGTAGTGTAAGCCATAGGCATGTTGCACAGTTTCTTGAACTTATTTTCAATAGGGGGGGGGCAAAAACCAGGGACACATTTTAAACATTGCTTGTATAATTTTGGAAAGTTGTTTGCATAAAATGTTGCGTTACCACCATGCATTTCACTGCCAAGTCTTGCACTACAGTCAGAGCAGCATACCACTAAGCTAAACCAGCAGTTTCTTGAAAGACAGGAAGACAAACTTAAATGGCTATCATATCATTTAGTGAATTCAGTTCTCACTTTTCCCCATAGCTACCAACCTCTTAGCACAAAAATACAGAACAAAGCCAATAATGGGGGAATACAGCCCCAAAATAGGGACACATTTCAAATACTGATTTCATAACCTTAGAAAATTGCTAGAATAAAAGGTTTTGTTTTACCACTCCTGAAAACCAGAGGAACAGAACAAAAATGTGAGGCACAAATTTGCAAGTGATGGTGGCTAGGGACCTTAGGCTCTTTTTACCTGTATCCAAAGTACAGGGTTTGAGCCTGAGTATCTCTAGCCATCAGATGTATCCTGTTGGGTGCATTTACACACACACACACACACTCACACACTATATAATAACTGATCAAACTGTTTCATAATTGGCACAAAATCAACTGAATACACACACTATATAATAACTGATTGAACTGTTTCATAATTGGCACAAAATCAACTGAACCACATCACATTCATTATAGAAACAATACACCAGAATGACACACCGTTAACTGAAAAAGGAAACAATTTTCCTTTTCTGATGTACTGCATCTAACCTTACCACACATTCAGCTCATATTTTTTCTGAATAGTGATAATGTTATGAGAAGGTAAGCTGCATATTAGGGATAGGGTTAAGGTTGGCATGCATTACTAAGGTGGGCAGTGGGGCTTCTTACCAAAGAACAATTTTCTGTCCAAGCAGCTTGTGCTGATCTGCATAATTAAAAAAAAATATATATATATATATATATATATATATATATATATATATATATATATATATATATGTATATATATGTATATATATATATATATATATATATATATATATATATATATATATATATATATATATTTTTGTAAACAGTCCTGGCTGCACACTTTTTATTTTCTAGTTAGAGAGTGCCAGAGAAATAATAGATATGAGTGTCACTTGCTTAGTAAGAAAATCCTCATACAATGTGCTTTTTATTTAGCTGATTTGAGTGACTCAACAAATGAATAAAGAAAGAAATGGTTCTGTTGGGCTGTTTGCATTCATCTACCTGCTGATGTTTTTTGTATTTTTTCAAATGGTTGACACCCAGAAAGAGACAGGAAGGATTTATTTTTTCTATACAGAAATATCATCTAGAAAACAAACAGCACTACTCTATACTTCTGATATGTGTTCTAAGGACACTGTTTCTATTAATATGTGTGCTAGATATGGACCAAAGAGATAATGACTATATCGTACATTTAGTGGCTGGCGTATAGATATTATGCACCACTCACTGATTCCATGAAATAATGCTTAGGTTTTGTATCAGCTCAGATTCCTGCCCTAGATATAACTGTTGTTATCTGTGCTATGAGACCTTCCAGCTTTAGAGGGGTTTTTAATACAATGTCACTCATCTAGCTGCATGCATCAAAGACATCAAAGTGCAGGTTGCACAGTGGTATTCAGTCCACCCCCCACCCATGCTGACACACACACACACACAAACACACACACACACACACACACACACACACACTCTCTGTGCAGCTTACTCACTCATCTCCCAGTACAGACTCCATCCTAAGCGGCAGCTTCCGAAAATAATCCTTCTCTTCTGATAAGCCAGCAGCTAAGCTAATTAAATTAAAACCATCCGTTCCCGCTCGCAAAAGCACAGAAATACATGCACTGTAAGCTGACATCATCAGAGCGAAAAATTAAATAATAAAGAAGTAACATTTGGGAGGTATGATCTGCAAAAGTGGGGGGGGCTCCCCTCCCCCCTCGTTCTATGGTTCTGGCGCCCATGCACAGGGGCATTATTGACATATTGCTGCTATAAACTGAGTGTAACAGGGTTGTTGTAACATATCTGTTCTGAGGGATATGAAGTCAGAAACAGACATGGATGTTATCATTTACTGACTGCAATCCTCAGAGTATGCTACTGAATCTGAAAGGCCAAAAAAATGTGTGAATAACACACCAAATATAAGAGTCCAAACTCTTGCCAGTCTGTGGATAGCCCTAAAGTTGAGAGTTATGTCAACCGCATAACACTATCAGACTTAAATGCACGCAGATCAGCCATATCCACACAAACCCTGTGAAACTAGCATTACTTCAATTGTATTACAGCAATACTTACGTTCTGTCCCTATGTCTGGAACATTCTCCCAAAGTTTGTTGGGCTGTCTCCACAATGTTTGTTGCAAGAGGTATTCCCAACTACCCTCTGTGATGCTGTTTGTCACACACCCCCATGAAGTTTTCGTCACAGGCAGGAAAAAGGGGCAATGCCCACATGAAGTACTCACTTAGAGGAGTGTGTTTCTATGCTGTTGGGTATTGGAATGATAGCACAGCTGTTCTACATGCAATTAGCAAGTGGGAGACTCCAACTGGTGCACAAGCCATCAGCTGCTCATGAGCATTACCTACAAAAAGCAAGCTGCTGCCTATACAAAACAGATGTATAGCCTACATCTGTCTCAGAGAGAGAAAGAGAGAGACAAACAAACAAACGGACAGACAGAAAGACAGACATACACTGAAACTGATGGATCATACCAACTGAACAGAAAAAAAAACACAGGTATGTCAAACAACTAAGCATGTAATGGAATATACTAGGGGGTACGTAAACTTGGAAAAATAGGAAGCTCAAACAATATTATGTCTCAACAACACATGCTGTACTGATATATTGCTGAGCAGAACCTATGGCCATAGCATCTGTGTCTGTCTGCAGTGACATAGAACACAGCTCAGGGCTCTGAGTCTCCCCCAGGAAAGGATGGTTCAAGTATGACCACTACTGGAGTGTGTGTGGCACAATACTGATTGTGACACTGCTAGGCCACACCCACTGCAAATCTTACCATCATTAACTCTGCTACGTCCAGCTCTGACTCATGCCTCTTTTTTCAATGCCAATGTCTCCAACCCATATAACATAGCTGGTCTCATTACCCTCTTGTAGACCTTCCCTATCACTCTCAATGGTACTCGTCTGTGACAAATCACACCTGACACTCTTCTTCACCACCCACATCCTGCCCCTACTCTCATCTTCACCTCTCCCCCACACTCGCCATTACTCTGAACTGTTGTTCCCAAGTAATACACCTATCATCCTTTGAAAACTGTACTCCCTGCATCCTCACCATTCCTCTATCCTCCCTCCCACTCACACACATATACTCTGTCTTAGTCCTGCTGACTATCATTCCTCCCCCCTCTAGACCATACCTCCACCTCTCTAGGGTCTCCTCAACCTGTTCCCTACTTTCACTACAGACTACAATGTCATCTGCAAACAGCACATTCTAGGGGGACTCCTGTCTGATCATGTCTGCCAACCTGTCCATCATCACTGCAAATAAGAAAAGGCTCATAGCTGATCCCTGATGTACTCCCACCTCCACCTTAAGCACACCTGTCACTCCCAATGCAGAATTCACCGCTGTCACACTAGCCTTGTGCATATCCTGTAGCACTCTTATGGATTCCTCCACCACTCCTAACTACTTTATACAGTACCACAACTCCTCAATAGGCATCCTGTCATATGCTGTCGCTAAGTCCACAAAGACACAACACAGCTACTTCTGACCTTCTCTGTATGCCCCCATCCACACTCTCAGAGCAAATATCACATCTGTACTGCTCTTTCCTGGCATGAAACCATACTGCTGATCAGTAATCCTCACCTCCCTTCTTAACCTAGCTTCCACCACCCTTTACCATTACCTCATGCTGTGACTGATCAGTGCTATCCCTCTGTAGTTACTACAGCACTGAACACCACCCTTATTCTCATAATCAGTGCCTTAACACATTTTATCCACTTCTCACACATCCTCTCATTTTCCAAGATTAAAGTAAACAATCCGGTTAAAAAGACCACTGCCATTTGTCCTAAACATCTCCACGCTTCCCAGGTATGTCATCTGGACCAGTAGCCTTTCCATTCTTAAAACTCTTCATAGCTATCCTTACTTCCCCATTGATAATCTGTTGCACGTCCTGATTCACCATACCCACATCATTCAACCTTCTCTCTCTCTCATTCTCTTCATTCAACAGCCCATCAAAGTACTGTTTCCACCTGCTCGACACACTCTCCTCACTTGTGAGTACACTTCCACCATTAGCGTTTATCAGCCTTATTTGCTGCACATCCTTGGTAGCTACACGGCTCTGTCAAGCCAATTGGTACAGGTCCTATTTTCCATCCTTGGTGTCCAACCTTACATACAACCCTTCAGATGCCCCATCCTCAGCCTTTGCCACCATTCTCTTTGCCATGCACCCCATCTCCCTATACATCTGTCTACTTTCTTCATCTGTCTGACAATCCCACTTCTCCTTGGCCAACCTCTTTCTCTGTACACTCCCCTGTACTTCTTCATGCCACCACTAGGTCTCCTTGTCGTCCTTCCCCTGTGCAGATGTCACACCAAGCCCTTTTCTACTCATCTCCCTTATTAGCTGAGATGTAGTTACCTCACTACCACCCACTGCCTGTCTTAACTCTTCCCTGAACTTAACCTCACAATCACCCTTTCTCAGTATCCACCATTTGATCTGTGGTGCTGCCCCCACACTCCTCCCCCTTCTCTTGATCACCAATTTCATCCCACAGAGCAATCTTCCATGCTACCTAACTACACTTTCCCCTGTCACCACTTTACAGTTACCAATCCCCTTCAAACAGGCTCACATACGTAGGAGATAATCCACCTGTGTGCATCTTCCTCCACTCTTGTATGTCACCCTATGTCCCTCAGTCTTGTAAAACTACATATTCACCACACCCATGTCCAACCTCTGTTGCAGACTTCACCACCATCTCACCTTCTGCATACCTTTCCTTAACACCATACCTACCCATCACTTCTGCATCCCCTCTATCCCCTTCACCAACATGCCCATTGAAATCTGCTCCAATCACCACTCTCTCACCCTTGGGTACACTCATTACCACTTCATCCAACCACACCAAAGTAAGTCTGTCTCATCCATCACACACGCAATTAATGGAGCATATGCACTAACAACTGTCATCATTACACTATCAATTCCCAGCCTCCTAAACATCACTCTACCCGACACTCTTATCACCTCCACAAACATTCCTGGCATAATATTCCTTCTGGTTAACCCCTACACCAGTTCCCCTCCCATATACACCATGATAGAACTATTTGTACCCGACTCCAATACACACAGCTGTACATCACTTCCATCTAGTCTCTGGCACACACAATATAGGCATCTTTCCTCTGTCCATCATATCAGCGGGCTCTGTCACCATACCAGTCATACTCACAACATTAACATTAGCTACCCTCACTACCACACACCTAGCCTTTCTCCTCTCTACCTGCCATATGAGCATCAGACATCTTCCAGGGTATGTCTGTGAATGCAAACACTACTGCACTATCAAATGGCATACGTGTGTTACAGCAATATGAAGAAGGTGTCACTAATTGTGGCCCATTGCCCACCATGTATGTGCGGTGTCCTCCAGGTGTCCTGCCCTAACAGGTTAACATGACTGACTGAGCAGCAAGACTGTAATTACAGTGTGCCATACTGACATAGAACAGAAATGTATAGCAGGTATAACCTGTGCATATGTATGTATGGGTATGTGTACCTGGCTGCCTCATAACAACTGACATGAGATGCAAAACATCAGGTAAATTAGGTGTACATGTTGTACACGTGTGTAACCTTAGTTTCTGTGCATCCAACAGAGTTACACCTCTACAGCTACTGGTTGTGGCATTGCCCTGACACAGACATGGGTAGTATAATACGCATAATTATCATGTTGAAATTGTACAGGTGGCCAACTGTGTTCTGACCTTGTGTCCATGCCTAGTACAAACAGATATATGACCACCCACATAGCTGTATGGCCTCAGCAATACCTTACTTGTAAAACCTGTCTCCACCAAAGTAAAGTAAACCCCTTTGCTGGGGTGTATATTAGATGATCAAACTTTCAAATGTTCGACTGCCATATGGTCGACACCATATGATCAAATTTTTGAAAGTTTGAATGTCTTAATGGAGATCTCCATACAGCACTGTAGTGCGATCTAGGAATTGGTATATTTAAAGAGCGGTGGGTGTGGGGGTCACATCCCCCCATGTGGGGGGGGTGCAGGGGGGGGGGCTTCCCCCCTGCTTAAAATGTTCAGGTAGGTTATTTGTGTAGTTTATTTTATTTGTATTATATTTTCGAACTTTTAAAAGTTTGATCATATGGTGTCGACCATATGACAGTCAAACTTTTGAAAGTTCGATTATCTAATATAGATCCCCTTTGCTGGACAGCAGCAATGCACAAAGCACATAATGTGATGCTATATTGGCTGTACAGGGTAAAGTAGGAGCAGCCACCAACTGGGCAGCATGTCAACCTTTGTCTGAACGAGCATTATGGTCACAGGTGGATTACTGTAAGGCTAACTATGAGTACAAATTGGACACCTCCACTAAGGGTAATCACAAGGCCATCTTCACATATGTCTACAGTCTCAGAGGCATCAACCCAACCCACCCTGTAATGGTGGTCAATCACACCACATATACACACACCATAGCTACAGGCAACCTGCTGCAGACAAGTTTAGGACAAACATCACCCCCCTGGATCACCATCAGTATAAGTGGATATGCACAACACACGCACCCCTCCCCTCATCATCATGTATCAGGTGCAAAGTGTCTAATCAAAGTTAACAAAAGCAAGTCCCTTTGGGGCCTGATAACATTCCTGTCTGCATCCTACATGAACCCAGGCATATGCTTCCAGCTCCATTACACACTGCATGCAAGTAAAGTCTGAGCACCATTGACATCCCATCTGCAAGGAACACAGCCACTGTCATCCCTCTACACAAACGTGAATGATGAATGGTGGTTTATTCAATGTACTGGTCCTCATTGGGGGGAACATGACACATGAGGACCAGGAGTACAATGCATGTTCATACAGTGCTGCCAGGTACAGGGATATGATGTGTTTGTAAGTGGTGGCTAATGATAGTCCATATTCATGCACTGGCTCTGTAAAGAACTCTGGGCAATGTCTGAGGTCCTGTGATGTGTTTCCCTGTTTATGTCTTCCAGGCGCCATGCAGCGGCAATCGTCTTACATTGATGCAGAGACAGCAGCCATCACAGAAGCTGTAATCTTAAACTATGCAATCCTTTTTGGCCGTAGCTGGCAAAATCTGTGGGAGTGGACTGTCCTGTGGGATGAGATCATCCACAGAGTGAACATCTTGGGCCACCATGGACGCACATATGATCAGGTCAGGCATAGTGCAACTGACTGGATACGTCGTGCTCGGCAAGGGGCTGCTGCTGTAGTGAGGGACCGTACTGCTACCAGTGTGGGGCCAGCCACACAGGCCCCACCTACAGAGACAGAGGCGCTCCTTGCCAACCTTGAGGTAGGCCCCACCCAAACGTAATCACAGGAAACAGCAGTTGTGGAGGTGAGTGACATCCAGGCAACAGGTGAGGAGCATCAGGTAAGGCCAAGGTGCACATCAATGTAATGCGGTAGCATTTAAACTGTCTTCTACAGAGTCTCTAGATGCATATGTCAGTGTAAAATGGATTAGTGGGTGGGGTGTAGTAATACATACAAGTGAACATCTATGGTGAAGGACAGCAAATTGTGTAATATCATTGTGTGTACTGTACCTGTGCAGAAACATAGCGTTCATCTTGTACCAATGCCTAATGTGAATCTGCTGACAATACCTCCCCCTCACAACTACATAGATCCCTCTGGTCTGCACATGGGACAGCAGCCTGAACCCAGTAAGCATGGGGTTTTCCTGTTGTGGCTCACCAGTACCACAGGCATGCCAAAGTTAATGTATGTGACCATGCACACAACTGTTACACTCAGCCATTTGGCAATATCTGCATGTTCACCTGTGGTGGTGTTTACTGCATTGCATCACGGTGGTCATTACAGGGGCCTATTTGCAGGAGATGTCACATATCTGTAGCATACCTCACAACCTGTTATTGCAGGACATTTGGACAAAGACTGACAAAATGGGGGGACAAACACCCAAAACTAGGGTCATATTGTAGAAATTAGTGGTATACAGTGCATATAAATGGTGTACACACAATGCCAGGTATTTGTGATATGCAAAAATGAGAGCACAATAGACAAGTTCAAAGTGCTACCAACCTTTCATATGACCTATAACCTGTACAATTAAATTGTAAAGAAAATAAATATGTTAGGGGAACAATAATGACAAATAACAATAGTACAACAACCTAGATGCATATGTATGCACAGTCTGAATCTAGTATTGTATTGAGGCAGCTTTCGATATAACTACAGCAGTACATCTTATTGGGTACACAACAGCCATAATTACAGAGACTCTTTGATTAACAGCAAATAAAGGTCAGCTGTCCTACCAGGATTATCCTAACATATACCCAGTTGCCTGCTACAGCAACAGCCATGGTTTGCATACAGCTGACGAAGCTGCTAAGGGACCACATGTTTGAAATGTATCAGCCTGGAGAAGGGTACCAAAACATTTCCACAGCATTGCACATACCATGGAACACAGTGCAGACAGTCATCAAAAGGTGGTGAAAATATGGGGCTACAGTGACATTGTGAAGGAGTGGATATCCCACCAAAGTCTATGAGAATACAAGACCAAAACTGGCCAGGGAAGCTGCCGGGAGCTCTACAGCAACAGTGAAGGAGTAGCAGGAATCTCCAGCAAGTATTGGGTGTGTACTACATGTCGCAACAATCTTCCATGGTCGCCATATGTCCTGCCTATAAGGTATGGTTGGAAGATGGCAGAAGTTCCTCACACCAAACAATATCCAGGCCTGGTGAAAGTCTGAAAACAATATATCATGGCTCCAAAAAGCAAGTGGGAAAATGTGTTATGGTAATATGGGACTACAGTTGAACTCTTTGGCCACAATTCTGAAAGGTGTGTTTGGTGCAATAACACCACTGCACATCACCACAACACCACCCCCGTGGTGAAGCATGGTGATGGCAGTGTCCTGCTTTGGGGTTGCTGTTCACATGATGGAACTGGGGCTGTAGCCAAGTTAGAGGGGATTATGAACAGTTCCAAATATTGGTCCCTTGTGGCTCCAAAACATTCTGGTGTCTGCCGCATAGCTGTGGATGATGAGGAATTCCACCTTTCCACATAACAATGGCCTAAACCATACATCCAAAGCAACAAAAGGATGACTTCACCAGAACACATGCAACGTTCTGCACTGGCCGAGTCAGAGCCCACCCCTATGCCCAATAGGATATATGCAGGGTGACCTGAAGAGGGCAGTGCACAGAGGATACCATTGCAACCTGAAATAGTTGGAGGTGTTTTGCAAGGGAGAGTGTGCAAACATTAGCAAGTCAAGATGTCCCATGCTGATAGACATCTTCCCAAGAGGACTGCATACTGTGATTAAATCAAAAGGTGTTTTAACAGAGTATTAATTTAAGGGTGTGCACACTCATGCAACCAGCCTATTATACCAATTTCAGTTACCAGATGTTATTTGTAACTGATGTGTATGTTCTTCAGTTGGATTGCATAGGTTATATTTATATGTCATATGAAATTGTGGCAATGTTATGACCTGATTTATGAGGTCTCATGTGATATATCACAAAAACCTGGCATGTTAACAGGTGTGTGTACACTTACTATATCCACTTTAAGCTTGGGAAGTTGTTTTGAGCAACCAGCTTTGTTTTAACATGCATGTACTGCAGGTTATGCATTATGCACCTCAAATTAGGACATTACTTAATGGCACCAATCCACAGGTCAACCCAGTAATGTATCAGACAAACACAGGAGCTATGAGGAACAGACCAAACATATGAGCCACATATGTAGACATTCAGCAAAACCCTGTACAGTTGGGGGGTATGTTCTGTAGGAGTTGCCACAGTGCTATACAGGTGAACAGCAATAATTTACATGAGTGCAGTGTGTGCTAGGTGAAGGGCTATCATCTACTAACACCACTCACATATCCCAGAGGTATATATTAGTAGTAACAGTAATTGGAAAGGGGTGCACTGCATGATGCTGAGGGTCTGTCCAGAGTGTGTATGTTATCGTCTGACTGTGTATAGTGAATTCCCCCAGTCAGATAATGTGAGGTCTATGTAATGCCTTTGAGGCACCTCATTTGTGTGTGTGTGTGTGTGTGTGTGTGTGTGTGTGTGTGTGTGTGTGTGTGTGTGTGTGTGTGTGCGTGTGTGTGTACCAGCAAACCTTATAGTGCCAGTAGTACTTTACATATGTTGTTTTTCCCTCACAGGTGGACAAGGTGGCTGCGGTCCCTCCCACTCTGATACTGATGTCAGTGTCTCTGCAGACTCTGAGCATGATGATACTCATATTGACGCACAGTTGGGGTTATCAGGGGCTGATACTGTGCCATCAGTTGGCATCCCACTATTGTCAACCCCATCCCCGCACATAGTCACAATGCCCACACTTATCCCTTCACCAGTGGCTACAGATAATGGACAGTTGGGTGGTGGCATAGAACAGGCTACTGTGGTGACTATGGCAAGTGAGGGTGCAGGCACTAGCCATAGCCAGAGTGCTGGTGAGGTCCCACACAGACAGATGGGCAGGGGTGCTCAGAGGAGGATTGCAGCCCATCATGCCCCTGTTGCAAGTACCACAGCAGCAGTCACCAGACGCATGTTTCAGGACATCATGGGGCACAGGCATGTAATGAACATAATACCAGACATATACACAGGGTCATGGATGAGCATGTCCCTGGTGTCTGTGATGATATGAACTCACTGCAGTCATCTGTGAGCATATTGAGGTCATGGATAGATGGTGGGGAGAGACCTTGGCACTCCTCAACTGTGGAATATCTGTGTTTGAGCATTTAGAGGATGCCAGCCAACAGCCATATGGCTGTAGGGCATTAGCATGATCAACTAAGGGTCTATGTGGCCATGCACCATCACGTTCCCATGCTGGCAGTACCACCAGCACTACTGAAGGGGGTGTGCTGTACATGCCACGATGCAGCAGGCCATGGGCAAGTGATCCTGGTTGGTCCCAATAGGGACACGGATCTAGCAGACAGCAGCCACCATTGGAGAGTAGTACTGCATCTGGACTCAGCCCTGTTGGTGCCAGTGATACCCTTGCCATGCTCAGTTCCCATGTCCGTGGCTAGAGACAGTGAACTGTACATCCTGCCATGTACGGCTCACAGCTGTGAAAAATACCCCTGTGTAGGGTGCCCACATGGTGTGACTGTGTGTATACAAACACACAAATACATCACCATCAGATAAGTCACTGCCACACAGACACACACTACCCCTGTACAGCCCATTTAAGGAACCCCCCCCCAAACATACACACATACACACACACAATGTCAACCATATGTCCCAGCTTAGGCTTCTGGCAAACCCACACAGCATCCTGTGCATATGATGATACCTGTGCCACATCCATGCCATCCATACCATCGATGCAGGGACATGCTAATATAGGTCTGATGCACAGGGTGACTTTAGTAGAGTGTAGCTATTTAATGCTGTGTAAGGTGCTGTCATCTGGCATTTGTAATGGGTACACATCAGAGTGTGTGTGTGTGTGTGTGTGTGTGTGTGTGTGTGTGTGTGTGTGTGTGTGTGTGTGTATGTACCTTTTCAGCCATGATGCATTATTAGTGTTAGTAACACTAAGTGAATGTATTCTCAAATTCTGTATTCTGTTTGTGTTCCAGGTGTCTGTGTGTCAGTAGGATGTGGCCCTGCAGACATCACCAATGAGGGGTATGGCAGTGTTATGACACATTGACCATGTCATTGCCAAGGTACAGCTGTATCTGCACACATTTCCCAGGTCTGTGTAACAGTTCTTGCATATGCCTCACAGCTTATAGGACTGAAGGGTTGTATCTCGTCAATGTTGGTTGACATCAGCTCTAGTATAGTGGACAGTGGTAAGTGTGGTGGGTGGAACACACCTCAGATTGCTAACGCCCTCAATCCCAGAGGATATTGTGTCAACTAAACACACAGAGAATACTGTTCACACACACACACACACACACACACACACACACACACACACACACACACACACACACACGTGCACGCACAGGATCACAGTTGCCAGTGTTGTGTTTGGAACCCCTACCCATCAAGTTGTGGTACCACACTATTATGCGGTTATTGCAGGTGGCACAGGACTGTTAGTGTGATGAGTGTTACAAGATACCTGTAAGGTGAATAATATCACGTGGACTTGTGGGGTATGGCAATGGTGGTTTTACTGGGTGAGAGAGTACTCATAATAGTGTCACATACAAGTCCACATACTCACAACCACTGCTTTACACACCAATTAATACACACACACACATACACACACACTTGCTAGTACTGACATTAGCAGACCAACCTATCTTGTTATTCATACCATACTATTCCATAATGTTACACAGGGCTTATAGGGGCTGAAGAGTGTCTACAGATACCGCTATAGTTGATGTGAACAGTGGACCTCATACAGTAGACCTAGGAATGTGTACTGTGAGCACCATGGCATAAAATATGAAACCATGCCCATCCAGTGGATGTCATTCACACACAAACACATACACAAGATACTCTACTCTCGCACACATTTGCCAGGACTAAGATTAGAACCCATAACTATCTATTTATTGTTACTACATTGTTATGCATTTATCACACATGCCATGGAGGTTATGGGGTGACACTTGTCCAAAGGTACTTCTAAGGTGAGGGATATCACCAGGCCTTGCAAATTATGACAATGGGTGATGTACTGGGTGAGAGAGGCCACACCTATACACACTTACACACAATAACACACACACACACACACACATTTGCCAGGACTCATATTAAACCCCCTAGCTATGTGGTTATTGGTATTATAGTGTCATGCAGTTACCGCACACACTACAGGGCTTACAGGTTGTGGAGGGTCCCAAGGTACCTATATAGCGAATAACATCTACAGCACTTGTAAGGTATGGCAATGGTAGTTGTACTGTGTGAGATGGGCCACCAACTACTTTTACCCACATGTTTACACACTCACAAAAACTTTTATACACACTAATGCACACACACATTTGACAGTACTGAGATGCATAGGTTCAAAGATTCATAGGTGTGTGCATGGCAAATGGCCATGGAGGCTTTACAAGGCTAGTCCATGGGAATTTACTGGCATGGTGCCACCTGACGATACTCCCCAGTGTGCCTACTAAGTATAGTCACTGGTGTGATCCCCAGGGTGGGTATTCTATTCCCCATCAACTCCTCTTGATTTCTCTTGAAGATGCCCAGTGATGTCCTTTGCTTGACATGTATGTGGCATCTATTCCATAGCGTGGCCAGTTTTTGGGTAGTGGACCTGTCCCTCCAGCATGTCTTGTTGATTGTGAGGATGGGGTTGAGGTATCTGGGGCATGTTGTATGAACAGACTGGTTTCTTCAGATGTAGCATTCCTGACAGGGTCGGGTCAGACATGGCTGTGTATGTCAGGCAGAGATCGCACCTAAGTAGCCAATATGAGACAGAGATTCATTGCAGTTTTTGGAGTCTGTCCATATGGGGGAAGTGTGTAGTCCCTAAGATCCTCTTTGTGAGGTACATTTGCTAATTAATTGATAATTAACCAATTACACACATTACAAAATTTAAAGACACCTTAATAGCAAAAAACAGCAGCAACTCTTTTCAAATAATGAAAAAAATATAAAATAAAAGAAATATAAAATATAAAACATGATAAATCACAAGCATAACTAATGTATAAACCTTACTATATCACTCTACATTCACTGGTGTGTAACAACAATAAAATGCTAGATGGCTATTACTAAAGGCTTACTTTAAGGAAAGTAAAAATTACACTTCTATCAGCTATTTCATTTTATTTCACTACTAAACACTCAAAGTAATCAGCATCAAGTACCAAAATTCCTTAGATGGCTTACACTAGCCAACATACTAGAAAGTAAATCAACTTTACCTTCTTAAACTTTTTAATTTTGAAGTACTACTAATGGAACAAGAATCATTCAACCCAGGTGGGTTATAGGCTGGATCAACTTGATAAATTCCAAGGAGAAATTCGCCAGACTCTAACTTCAGCATCTGCAGCAGCACGTGGATTCCACCCTCCTGTTCATAGTGACTGTCCGGAGATGAGAACGGCCACACAGGAGAGTGTGGTTGGGTATAACTCGTTGGGAAATTTAGATGGATTTGGTAACAACTCGGTCCCCAGAACAATGGACCAAGTTCTTTCACCACACAACACCGTGGAAAGAACATTAGAAACTACCAGCACAGTATTGAATGCTTTAAACACTCAAGAAGCATTATGTTCAGTGTCAATTGTCCCCAATGTAGAGTTGCGTATTGGGGCATGCACAGGGGAAGTTAGTGGTCCTAATTCATCAGTTCCTGTCACTGTTTCTCAACAGGATAATCAGCCGCAACCAGCGACAGAGGCACAGACCAGGACCGAAGGTCTTAATTCTTGTCCATCACTAGCTTCATGGTTAGCGGATGGTTTTACATTCTCGCATGAGGTTCGTAATGACAACAATAGCCATACCTCAGACCAAGGTAATAACTCATTTTCTGACAATATAGTATCAAAGTTGAAAACTTTTGATTCACATTTATTAAAGTTAAGAAAACTCCAACTAGAAATTGCGTATTTTCGTGAATGTCTTACACGTAGGGTGGTGCCGAAAGGGTTACGACGGCATTCATTTCCTACAGGTTTGGAAGCTAATTCCCCATTCCATAAAGATCTAATTAAATTATTTGACCGACAAGGACTGGAACTGCTTGATTTAATGGTCAAACATTATAGCTTGTGGGTCGATGATTTATCACATTTGGTTACTGATATTGATAAAAGTATCCAACTCGACATTGAGTTCAGTAGATATAAATATGAGTATGGCCGAGTGTTCACAAGTATTGATCATTACATGACCAAATTAAGGATGAACAAAGTTAAAAAATTAGAAAGGGACAGTAAAGCGTACGACTCAGGTACAGCTTATCCTGACCCTTCGCCTGCTCAGGTTTGGAGAAAAAAACATACAGCTTCTGGTCAACCATTTAAACCTTTAGGCACCATTCCCACTAGCAACAACTGTAGTGGCAACCTTAATGCGGGGGTTGCATTCTAATGAGGATACAAGTGACAGTTTGGTTCCTATCAATAATAGTACAAACCACAACAACAGTAATTCTGTTGATCAAGGTGAAGCTCGATGGAGTGACAGACTACGAAGTGCCCACCAAGGCCATAATAACAACAGTTACTCTCAGCATCAGCAGAATTTTCGGCATGGTCCCAACATGGGTGCCAGGTCAAAACAGAACAATTATCAACAGTATCAGTGCAAGAACAAACAGAAATCCAACAAGAACAGGACTTGATAGCCTGTTTTCAACATCATGATGTAGTTTGTTCACCTGACATCGACCCTATAGTCTCTTTGTTGGGTATGCAATATGAGCAGCAAATGGATTCTACTTGTTCAATCTCCTTAGAGCATTAAGGTGGTCATGAATATCCAGTAGTTTCCACGAATAAAACAGACGACTTTAAGTTATATAATTTTTCATCTACTGAGATTGGTTCAGATATTGTAGAATTTCTGTCTAAAGGTCTCAGGTTTGTTCCATCTCAGCCAATGAATGTGGTTAATACTATTGTTGACATTAAAACATTTACTAGGAAGCTGAACTTTAACTTAATTATGAGTAATGTTCTGAACACTGTTGATTCTAATAAATTTTATATTCCTAGTACATATAATCCCCCCTGCACCCGGTTTTACAAATTTTTGAACAACTTTGTGAATTAGATATTAGACATGTTATAAGAAATTTGCATAAGTATAAGGCTTCTTATAACATGAGTAAGGAAGAACGTGAATTCCTGTTATATATTAAGTCGCAAGATCTACGGTTTTGTAAACTGGATAAAGGTGGGGGATTGGTCGTTTTCGATAGTGGTGATTACCAAGAGTGTATGAATGTACTATTGAACACTAGTTCTTATGAAATAAGTTCACATTCAGAGGTGAACAAAGCTTACCGTTTAATTAAAAATTGTATTGAAGATCTGTACATTGAAGGTAGAATCGAACAGAGAATTTATAATTATCTGTCAACATCTTACCCCAGGTATCCATTCATTTTCGGCATTCCTAAGATACACAAGAATTTGGGAAAATCCACCACTGAGACCACTAGTTGATAGTCGAGGTTCACCTACATACGCTTGTGCTAAAGTAGTGGATGCAATACTTCAAAAATACTTAGTCCATGAGAATCAGATTTGTAAGGATTCATGGGCATTCTTGAAGAAGATCGAGGCCCTTGAATTTAATACTAACTTTAACTTCCTCACTATTGATGTGAGAGACTTATATACTTGCATTCCCCATAGTGTAGCTATTGAATGGGTTGACCTTATGCTTAGTAAAAACAAAGCTCCAGCAGTTGAGATCAGTCTGGTTACTGAACTTATTGATTTAGTATTATCTAATAATTTCTTTATGTTTCAGGACCAATTCTACCTTCAAAAAGTGGGGGTAGCGATGGGGTCGCCTTGCGGAGCAAGTATAGCGAATCTTGTCATGGCCTATTGGGAGTCAGAATTTGTGTTTAAGAACAACACATTCTGTGACTCCCTGGTTTTGTACACACATTACCTCGATGATATATTTATCTTAATTGATGGGGATGAACGTGTGAGTTTGAACGTGTTAGAATACTTTAACAGTACTACTCAGTTTTTACAGTTTACATCTACATTTAATACAGACGTTATAGCATATTTGGATATCCGCTTGTCAAAAAACTATGAGTTAGCGTGTTTTGTAGCTAAGATCTACAGAAAAAAATATGTATTCAAACATGTTCCTCCATTTTACTAGCAGTCATCCCTTCTATCAAAAGAGGTCAGTCATAAAGGGCCAACTAGTGAGGGCTTCAAGAATAATAACTCTGGATGATGATTTTTTTGAAGAATGTTCTCTTCTTAAGAGTATGTTTATTCATCATGGCTATCCAGAATCTCTCTTGGATGATCTTATTAATGAAGTTAAAATTAAGAGAGTAAATAAAGTATATATGCTACTTTTGAATACTAGAAGTGTCCCGCTTCAGTTCAACTGTAGTGGTGTAGTTGAAAACCTGCCGCGAAGTTCCATCACTCAGGATAGTGGAGGCAAGGAAGCCAATTCAAGCTTCATTACCACTTATAGTATACACAGTAACTCATGCATCAGAATACTGCAGACAAATTGGGAATTATTTAAATCTAATTCCAATATATACACTAAACTAGGTGATTTTCCTGGAGTAACTTTTAGAAGAGGGAGGAACTTGAAGACCATTTTAGAACAGAAGTACACTCCTATTGTCCGATGTAATGGCATGAAAAAATGTGAAAGCTGTAATTACTGTAAATTTGTGGATGTGACTAACAGTTTCTACATCCAAGGTATACAGTATAAACTCAAGGGTAAATTCAACTGTAATTCCAGCTTTGTTGTTTATTTAGCTAGGTGTAGATTGTGTCCTGCTTTCTATATAAGACAAACTGAGTGGAGGCTTCGAGACAGGATATACGAACACCAGTATGCGATCAATAAACAGAAATTAGAAAATGCCTTAGCTAAACACATTTCTATAAACCATGAACATGCGTTTAATTTTATTATCATAGACCAGGTTACGTTTGACAGTAGGGGTGGGCCTAGACCCTTGAAATTAGAAGAGCTCGAGTTAACCTGGCAGATCAGGCTTAATGCCTACAACCCACCTGGGTTGAAAGATTCTTGTTCCATCAGTAGTACTTTAAAATTAAAAAGTTTAAGAAGGTAAAGTTGATTTACTTTCTAGTATGTTGGCTAGTGTAAGCCATCTAAGGAATTTTGGTACTTGATGCTGATTACTTTGAGTGTTTAGTAGTGAAATAAAATGAAATAGCTGATAGAAGTGTAATTTTTACTTTCCTTAAAGTAAGCCTTTAGTAATAGCCATCTAGCATGTTATTGTTGTTACACACCAGTGAATGTAGAGTGATATAGTAAGGTTTATACATTAATTATGCTTGTGATTTATCATGTTTTATATTTTTTATTTCTTTTATTTTATATATTTTTTCATTATTTGAAAAGAGTTGCTGCTGTTTTTTGCTATTAAGGTGTCTTTAAATTTTGTAATGTGTGTAATTGGTTAATTATCAATTAGCTGTTTGTATAAATTGGGGTCTTTGCTTACTTCAATCATGTTTCTGAAGAAGTTAGCCAACTGAGGCAAACAAAAAGCACTTCAAACTTGCAAATAAATCTGTGGACTTTTTAGCCCTTTGGTGTTTTTTGTGATTCTCCAGTTTAGTGGATTTATCAGCTTGCAGACCTCCATGATATCCCCAGTTGGTCTAGTAGCTATTATTCTTAAGGCTACACATACCTTGGTATCCCCTGGGATGGGTTCCCCTCTGTTGGTTCTGGGTCTGAGGCGAGGCCGGCACAGCTCAACAAGTTTTTGAAGTATGTCCCTGTCCACCCTGTAGCGCTCTACTATCTCCAGATCATGTAGCCCCTGGTAGGTTACCCTGGGTCTGAACATTCTTCTCCTCCTCCTCGGTCTGAGTTGGTTGTCAGCATCATCCTCCACACCACCCTCAGCCTCTAGCACATACTGATAGATCAGAGCAACTGCAGCCCCTAACATGTTTTGTTAGTTTTGTCAGTTTAAAATTCCCCCGAATGTGTACACCAGTGGTGTAGAGTTTGTGGGATAAAACAGACTGAAAGGTGTTTGCTTAATTTATAGTAGTGTGCTGGGCTTCTGTCTGTGTAATTAGCTGATTCTGATACATTCCACATTCCACCTACCAGCTATGATAGTTCTCCTTGATTGCCTTCCTTCTGCTGTTTCCTCTTCCCATTTCCTCCCTGTTTAAGCCCTGATGTGTGCTGCGCATACCTGGTGCTCAAATGTAAATAGTTCTGCTTTTTTTTTTTTGATTCTTTCTTTTTTGTTTGTTTGTTTTAGGTCCAGTGCATGCTGCACACACCTGTTTAGCTAAAGTAAACACTTTTAAGCAGAACTGACCCTTCCCTGGATGTGAACACACACTTCATTTCATGGAATAAGTCAGTACAGGCTCATACTCACCCGCTTCCTTAGCTGTGCTTAGCTAAGGGCAAACATGGGCCAACGAGCTCCAATGTGCTTACAGAAAGCATAACACATCCCCTTTTCATGTCATCTAGCTGTTCTGCATGCACAGTCATGTTGGTGCACCTACACGGTTATGTGCAGTCTAACACTTAAAAGAAATTTGTGATTCAGTATAAATCCACTCATTTGCATACACCACTGCCTTAATCCATAGTTACCACACTTACACTGGGCATTTTCCCTTAGCAACCACTATTCCTTGGTATTGTTTTCATTCTGCATGCCATTGACTATAATGGCAAAATGCAGATTTCCCTGAAAATTGCTTTTTCACATTTTCTTTTTTTATTTTTGGGATGATCCTGTTTGCGTGCCTCTGCCCTATGCTTAAATGACTGAGACTGGCCAAAAAAAAAAGTTTTATTTTATAAAATGTAAACTATTTATCATGCCAATGGCCATATATTTGGCCATTGGCATGCCTAACAGTTGTAATACATGCTTTATTTTGAGCTGTCATGCCTCCGTTTTGTAATTTGCAGAAATGTGTTCAGCTAGTAGCTGAACACATTTCTGCTTCTTATACTATTCCTGCACTGACACCTGCCTGCTTGCTGAATCAGTAGTTCACCTCATTTGCATTGTTTTCACCAACAAATGAGGTAATTAGTATTAGGCAGTGGTGTCCATGTGAGAATAGGGTAGAAGCGCTCGTGCACATCCTGGGAGCCCTTTACTGGATTGCTTGGTGGCCATATTCCATGCTGCAGCTGTTGCACTATTCCTACACTCCATGTAGGGTTTCTGAATCCCGAGGTATGTCTTGGCATCTCGGACAGGTGGTGCTGTGCATTATAGAGGAGTCAATTCAGCATTATTTCTCCCAACCATGAGAATCACCTCTGCCAGAAATTGCACTGCTACTTCTATGGCCTTGGCTAGATGTTGGGGTGTAACTTGAATGTGAGTGATGTCTCATGGATGAGTTCACCTCATGACTGTATCCAAGACCATAACCCCTTGGACTACCACTTCTGGATGTCAACACCAAAATCACTGATGGAGCAGTGTAAGTAGTGCCACTATGGGAATGGGATCTTGAACAACCATATTTCCTAACACCAGAAGATGTAGCAGCTCTCCAGCCATGTGGATGCCCACCCTTCCCTAGCAGAAATTCTCTCATAGATACTGTCTGATCCAGTGTGTCAAACATCCTGTCCGAGTAGTCACCCACATGGTTCAGGGAGTCAGGCATCTCAGAATATATTACATTTAGTACTTGCACTATCTCTTCCCTGGCCCTGTTGGAATGTGCCTGTGCCTCCATTATGGCCCAACACATACATCTGGTGGCACCTAATGACACACCAGCATCAGGAGGAGGGTGGAGAGCAGGCATCCTCTGAGCATCCCTTCCAGCACTCCTGTATGGCACCATGCCCTCACAATGGCTATGGGGAGAAGCAACCATCTCTGCAACAGAAGTAACCACATTACCCTGATCAACTGTGTCACCCTCAGCCTATCCTATATCAGAATCTCCATGTCATGGGCATGTGTAAGCATATTGACTGTGTATAAAATATTGGCATGGAGTATGGGATCCACAATGTCAGTGTCAGACTGACCCTCTGCACCCCCAGATTGTGACCCTTCATCACCACCATCATCATCTGAGGCTACCAATACTCTGACATCAGGTAGTAGAGGTTCCACAGTGCCACTGGCAGGATCATTTATGATAACAATCAATAAACATTATAAACAAAGAAAGAGAGAATAAAATTGATCAAAACCTTTTCTTATACAAAAGGTATGTTAAACTATAATAGATGCTAAAGTAACTAAAAGTTTTACTCTCAGGGTATATAACCATCCTCCCAATTCCACTGTACAAACAACAATAACGGGACAATTCACACTGGGTTGCTATCCATGTGGCCATTGCTCATATTGTCCGAGGGTGCTAATGTCAGACAGTTTCACTTCTCACAATTCTCCACATGTTTATAATGTTTAATTTTTTGCTAATTGCAGTACCAGTTGGGTTATTTATTTAGCCCAATGTAGCTGTCAGGCATTTTATGTGGGACAAACTTCCCGACCCTTTAAAATAAGGGTCGGTGAACATTTAAGTGATATTAGAAACAAGAAAGGTTTGAGTTCTTTATATAAACATATACTCAAACATTCAACAGGGATTTTTAGCTTCATGGTCATTGACCGTATCAGGTTCAGGAATAATGAGGTTCATGTATTACATGAACTATTAACGAACAAAGAAAAAATGTGGATAGTTAAATTGAGAGCCTTATTTTCACCTGGGTTGAATGACCAATTCTGAAATATTTTGTAATGGATCATCATTTTATATCTATTATGAATTCCTGTACATACAGATATTTTGTGATATTGAAATATTTTGTTATACTTGTCATATAATTTGTAATATATTTGTATATATTTTTTATTCACTAGAGGGCGCTACCATATTGCATATAAGGGCTTGTGAATTAATAGTTCATACATATATCTTTTGATGTGTGGTTGCTGAGGAAGGCTTTTGCCGAAACCAGTATGACCTCACTGGTGTAATTATTTTTTCAGTCTTCATGGAATAAAATTTTTTTGCTGGAAGGTTACACGTGGATTTTGGGTGCTGGCTCTTTCTTTTTTGGTTTGTTCAAATGGTGCAGCCACGCACCAGCCATACGTGCAGGTACTTTGTTTGTTGTTACTCTCAGTTAGACCTGAATGTACCTTACAGATAGTTATAACAATAACTAAACGTGACTTACCATGTGCAGGTGGTCTTGCAGCCTGCAATCTAGACATCCTAGTATGTAAGAAACAGTACAGATGATGCAGGGTTCAAAACCTGTTCACAGATAATTTTATTGAGGGAGTTCATAATAAATCTTGACGCATATTTTGGTGTGTGAATGTGCTGCGGTGGGAAACTCAAGTAAAGTCAGTACAGGCTAAAAGTGAGACAGATATAATTATTTGAAATTATGTCAATAATAATTGTGTTCTGTGTGAAAAATGAAAGCATTCCTGCTGTCACCTGTTCCCTTTTCCATTCCTAGGCCATTACCTAAAGTCCTGATATTGCGAGACATACATGAGAGTGTCAAAGAGATGTTAGAAGGATGAATGTGTCAGTGTAATACAGTAGTAGCTCTGCTCATGAGAGTGTCAAAGAGATGTTAGAAGGCTGAATGTGTCAGTGTAATACAGTAGTAGCTCTGCTCATTGGTAGATACACACTGTGATTCATTTCTTGTTCCTTCAAATTGGTATGCAAAACAATTTTTGTGAATGCTTTTGTTAAATATTGCACACAACTTGGCAATTGTGAAATAAACTTTCATGCCTTAAGGAAAAAAGTAAAACATTTAGTTTAAGTTGTCTTATGTAGACCAAACCAGCTTGGTGGTATTGTGTGTCTGTCAGCACTCTAGATAGTAGTCAGTGAAGAAAATACACCTGTCAGGTAACCTTCTCTCTGGCAGAAGGTATAAGTGCAGTGAACTTAGAGAAAAAAGCTGATGCATGGTTCAAATCCACTTAACTAATAATATTACAGACGGTGGTCTGAATACATATTTAATCTCATTTTGTAATACCATTGCATTGTTGTTTAAACATCAACTATTGTCACTATTGCTAACAACATGTGAGCTGTTGTCTGTCCACTTTCACATTATTTGTCATTAACTAGAAGTCTGATAATGAGTTCCAAAAAGTACATTTATGATGTTGCAATGAGATGTGAAAAGGATGAATGTGTCATTTGAATTAATTTCTTGCTCTGGTCATTGCTACATTTAGCCATTGAATTTAGTTTATTGTCAACTTTTTTCTCTATCATATTTTTCTAATGTCTTTTGCATTTGCTCTCTGCTTGGCAGTGCACAAACATGGTTCACTGCTTAAGAGAAAAAAGTGAAAAATTTAGTTAAGGCTGCCTCATGTACTGCAAATATGTCTGCTGGCATTGCACGGTCACCAGCAATCTGGATAGTACTCAGTAAAGAAAATATATCTCTCAGATAACTTTCTCTGTAACATAAGGAGTAAGTGCAGGGAGTTTAAAGAAACTAAACAGCTGATGCTGGGTTCATATCCAGGGAAATGATAATCTTAAAGATGGGGGGGGGGGCTCTGAATGCATGTGTACACATATTTTGTGGTATCATTGTGTTGCTGTCTGAAAATCAACTATTCCCAGTCTTGCTGTCGACATGTGAGCTGTTGTAGTATGTCTCCTTTAAAATTATTTAGCAGCACATGTAGTCCTGATGTGTTAAGGAAAGGTGCGAAGGATGAATGTATTATATTAATGCACTTCTTTCTCTGGCCAGTGCAAGGTATAACCTATGCTTGAATTAAGTTTTCTTTTCAGTTTATTTTCTCTTTTTATTTATTTTTTTCTCTAATGCCTTTGGCATTTCTCTCTGCTCGACAATCTGCAAACATGGTTCACTGCCTAAGGAAAAAGGTAAACAATGTAGTTTAAGCATGTTTTCTGTAGTGCAAACACTACTGGCAATGATGCACTTTCTTCAGCACTCTGGATGGTAAACTGAGTGGAGAAATTTCACCTCACATACCTGTCTCTGTGCACAAGATGTAAGTGCAGTGAATTTCAATAAAGAACGCAGGTAATTAAGGGTTCTAATTCAGCTAAAATATAATTTTGCAAAGGTTGCCAGAATCCCATTTCTCACAACATTTTAATTAGGGCTTTAAAAATAAAGACAAATGATAATGTTAAACATGTTTATTGCTAACAATGTATCAGTAATGGTTGGATAACTAAACTTTTCTATGATAATGTTAAACATGTTTATTGCTAACAATGTATCAGTAATGTATGATTAACTTAACACTATTTAGCATGTATCATTAATACTTCACATGTAGCATCAACCTAATGTGTGTGCAATTTATTAAACATCACAAGGCTATCTCATTTAAACTTAACTTGCGTATGTATGAAGAGCACAAAAAAAGAAGTTATGTCTTACCATAATGTTCCATCTGAGTTGTTGATCTTCTTCCAGTCATCACGGATGGGTTCGGTTCCGAGCCCTCGGAACCAAGTCAGCCTTATACCAAGCTTGCCTGCACCAAAAACTCTCGAGCTTAGCTGCTACCCACAATGCCCTTCACTCAGTTATCTCAGATCGAGTTTGCATGCAACATATAGAAGAAACAGCAAGTCAGATTCCATCTCTGCGCAGAAACCCTAAGACTCCACAAAGACCCAGAAGATCTGTCAGGAACCTTTGGAGGGGGTCAGTGGGAGGGTGTGACGACTAGAAGAAGATCAACAACTCAGACAGAACATTATGGTAAGACATAACTTCTTTATTTGAAGTTGTTAATCTTCTTCCTATTCATCACTGATGGGACAGAATTCCCAGCTACTTGGAGAACCTGGGTGGCCCTTATGGAAGAACATTCCTGAGAACCATTGAGCCAAAGGCCGCTCTTCCCCTGGAGATCAGATCAGATCCAATTTGTAATTCTTGATAAAGGTATGGGGATTAGCCCAAATGGCAGCTGCATAAATGTCATCCATGGAGGCCCTAGAGTGGAAGGCAACTGATGCTGCAATAGCCCTAGTTGAGTGAGCTTGGATTTGGCCAGACTTAGATTCATTCATAAGTGAATATGAGAAGGCAATGCAATCCCTGAGCCATTTAGATAAAGTAACTTTAAAAGCTGGTCCAACTTGCGAAAGGATTTAGTTCTGTCCAGGTGGAAACGTAATTGTCTATGAACATCCAAAGAATGTAGGCAGTATTCTCCCTTGTTTGAATAATTTGGAAAGAATACAGGAAGCTCCATGGACTGGTTAATAGAAAAATCAGAAACCACCTTGGGAAGAAAAGATGGGTTAGTACAAAGTGATACTCTGTCCTTATGGAAGATTAGATAAGGGCTCTTGATACATAATGCCTGCAATTCAGAAATTCATCTGGCTGAAGTGACAGCCACCAGAAATAAGGATTTCTATTACAGGAATTTTAGATCATATATTGCAGCAGGCTCAAAAGGGGGCAGAGAAAGAGACTGCAGAACCCAAGAGAGATTCCATGCCTCCACCAGCTGCCTGATGGGAGGCCTGCTGATGAAAATACCCTTGAGGAAAGTCTTGTAAAGGCAAGTGGAAATAAGCGGGACTCCATCTGAACCATTATGGAAGTTGGAAACAGCTGCTAGTTGGACTCGAATGGTGGAAGCTGACACCCCATTGTCGAACAGTTCAGCCAGGTAATGAATAATAGTGGCTACAGGAGCTGAGAACAGATCTAGCTTCTGATTATGTGACCAAATAGAGAATCTTTTCCATTTGTCCCTGTAAAGTTTCCTGGTGGATGGTTTATGAGAGGCCAAGATGATATCACAGATGGATGAAGAGAGGGTTTCCTGCCTGGCAACTAATGGAAGTGAAAAAACCAAGCTGTCAGCTTGAGAGTGGACAGATTCAGGGGAGTCAGCCCTTGTGGGTGAGATATGAGGTCCTAACAAGTGTCTAGGATCCAAGGAGGTTGTAGCAGATGAGGTCGGAGGAAGGGAAACCATACTTGACGAGGCCAGAACGGGGCAATGAGGATCACTTTGCTTCTCAACTGAATACTTTTCCTTAGAACAAGGGGGATCAGAGGAATCGGAGGATAAGCATAAAGGAGACCTGTGAGCCAATCGTGAATCAAAGTATCTCTTGATGACTCCCTGTGAGGGGGAAAGAGGGCAAAGTAGCTGTTGCATTTTGTGTTTGAGGGGGAGGCAAAAAGATTGCAGCATGGCTGGCCCCAACGGCTGAAAATTTCCACCACCACACTCGGATTGAGAAACAACTCATGAGGATGGAGGATGCATCTGCTTAGCCTGTCCATAATCACACTGGAGCTCCCCAGGATATGCGATGCAATCAGAAAGTGGTTGGAAGCTATCGCCCAATGCCAGACTCTCATGGCTTCGTGACATAGGGAGTAGGATTTGGTCCCTCCCTGTTTGTTTATGTACCAGACCACGGACATATTGTCCGACTAGATATCAATTTTTCCAGATGGAAGGAGAAGATGGAAAGCTTGCAATGCCAATAGCACCACTCTTAACTCCAGGACATTGATATGGAAATTGACCTCTATGTTGGACCACGTACCTTGGACTGACTTTCCCTGGAAGTGGCCCCCCACCCCATCAGGGAAGCATCCATGGTCACCATGGGGCTGGGTTGGGGAGCCTGAAAGGGGTGACACCAAAGACTTTCATCTGTACTCATCCACCAGAGGAGATCTTGTTTGCAAGTGTTGGTGATGAGAATCTGTGAGCTCAGGGAGTGAAGATTGGATATCCACTGGGACTGAAGGAGCCACTGTAGTATTCTCATGTGTAATCTGGCTAGGGGAACAATAGGGATGACTGCAGCCATAGACCCCAGAGCCTGGAGAACTTCCCTTGCAGACACCTTTCTTCAACAGAGTATCACTTGAACTTGTGCCCTTAATCTCTGAAGCCTGTGAAGAGGAAAAGAGATCAGACTTGACTGAGTGTTAAATATTGCCCTTATGAATTCCAACTGTTGTGAGGGCTGAAGGTTGGATTTTTCCCAGTGGGGGGTGATACCCAGCAACTAGAGTGTAGTGGAGGTCCCTGACCAGTAGGTGCTTGGTGGGGGCAGAGAGGAGCCAATCATCTAGGTACGGAAACACCTGGAATCCCTGAAGTCTCAGATGAGCTGTTACCACTGATAGGCATTTCGTAAACACTCTGGGGGCCATCAAGAGACCAAATGGCAGGGCTCTGAATTGATAGTGATTGGCTCCCAACCGGAAGTGAAGGAGGCTCCTGGAGTGCTTGTCCATCTTGATGTGGTAATACGTATTCCAGAGATCTAATGAGTACATCCACACACCATCCCGCAGAAAGGGAAGGATGGATTGAATCGTGACCATGCGGAACTTGGTCTGAACTACCAATTTGTTTAGTTGGCTGAGATCCAGAATGGGCCTCCAGTCCCCTGTCTTCTTTGACACCAAAAAGAATCTTGAGTAGAACCCTGATCTACACTGGTCGGGTTGGACCTGTTGGATGACTCATTTTTGACATAGCTTTCGTATTTCAGAAGCTGGCTCCTCCCTTTGATTGGGTGGAACATCGGGAAGGGATTTCAGAGGTCTTGGATAAGATATTAGGGGAATGTGGTAGCCACTGGTAATGATTCTCTGCACCCACTGATGGTTTGTGATAGAGAGTCAGGCAAGAGAGCCAGGCAGCTTGGTGCAGAGAAAAACGCACTCTGACTGCTTCCAGAGGAAAGCAATTGGGCTACGCTTCAGGAACGCTGATATGGTCTACCTGAGAAGGAATCTCTGGAGTCCTGGTTCCAGGGACCCCCTCTGCCCTGAAAGGGGCTTCTTCCATTATTGGAACCCCCTCTTCCTATGAGGGGGTCCTCACCACGTGCATCACGGAAAGGACCTTGAGACTTCTTGTGTCACATCTTCCCACTCCTCTGGTTCCTGGAAAAGGAGCGCTATGGTTTGGAAAAGCATAGGTCCAGAGCAGACAAGGTCTTCCAATGCTGTAATGATAGTACTAACTGAAATATGATGCTGTACAATAATATAGCAGTAAGCTGTTCACAAATTAGTAGTAACAAGAAATCAGCAACTTTAGCTATGTAATACATATTGATAAATTCAGTCTTGTGAATAAACAAGCATCAGCAATCCACTGTCTGCATCAGACTTATGTATAATCCTAAGTCACAAAGACATGTGCAAAGGGCAGTACACAGCCCTCATCATTTGCACAGGGTTTGTGTGTGTGTGTGTGTGTGTGTGTGTGTGTGTGTGTGTGTGTGTGTGTGTGTGTGTGTGTGTGTGTGTGTGTGTGTGCAAGGCTGACCCCACAGGTGATTTTGTATAAGTAAGAAACACATTTATCTCTCACAGTATACAGTCACCTTCAGTTCAGGGCCAGTAGCAACAGATGTATAGTATTCAACTAGTTTGCATGTGTAAAGTGGTATTGGCAAGTGAATTTTTGTATGTGTGTGTGTGTGTGTGTGTGTGTGTGTGTGTGTGTGTGTGTGTGTGTGTGTGTGTGTGTGTGTGCATGTCTGTATGTGGCTGCTTGGTCACAATCAAACACTGTGCTAGCACTATGTCATATCATCTTGCAGAGGTGTGATCCGTGCATGACAGAGTACTCAGATCAGCATTATCACCCCTGACTATGCAAACCACCTCTACCATGATTTGTACTGGAGCTACCTGAATGTGAGCAATGCCTGCTAGATGAACTCTCATCAGGACTACGTCCAGAACCACAATCCTGTGGCCTATCAAGTCTGGGTGAGGACACTGCAATCAATGACAGATCAGTGGATGTAGTGTCACTGTACGAGTGGATCTTGCATGGCCATGTCTGCTAACACCAGAAGATGGAGGGGTTCTCCAGCCATGTGGATTCATACCTACCCCCAGCAGACATTCCATCACAGAAACTGTCCAATCCAGTATGTCATTCATCCTGTTAAGGAGTTGCCCACAAGGTTCAGGGAATCACTCTTGTCAGAATTCATGATATTTAGTATTTGAGCTATCTCCTCTAAGGCCCTGTTGAAATGTGCCTGTGCCTTCACTACAGCCCTACACATACATCTGGTAGCACCTAATGACACAACAGCCTCAGGAGGAAAGTGGACAGCAGGCCTCATCCAATCACACCTACCAACCCTCCTGTGTGGCAACAGACCCTCACAATGGCTACCAGAAAAGGCAACTGGCTCTGCAACCAGAGTATCCACACTATCCTGATCAGCTGTCAACTTCAACTTATCTTATATCAGATGTCTCTATGTCCTGGATATGAGCAGGTATAGTGACTGTGTCTGAAACATAGGCAGACAAATATTAAAGCTACAAAAACTTTACTGTCACATAGATGTGAATCTACCTTTTATAAAGTATCAATAGATAAAAATGTGTAAAATATGTGCTTACCATGTGCAGGTGGGCTGGAAGCCTGCAACCTAGAAGTACTTATATAAGAGGAATGGAAAGGAAAGTATTACAATGCAAATGAAACAAGAAAAAGAGAACAGTCCTCTTCTCAAGTACAGATTAAAAAAAGTTCTCATGAAAAAAGTGAATATTTAGTTGCCCCCTCAACCCAAAGTAAACTCCAGTCTTTCTGTATGGCTGTAGTCTGACTCACACAGTTATTGATAGTTGTATATGTATACAACATCTGAGATATATGCATATAAAAATATTAGAATGGTACTTTTTGCTTCTTGCATACCTGGAATGTCATCTTGTGACACTCTAGGCCATTTGTTCACATTTGCACCAATGTCAAGGAGTTTGGTGGAACATTCTGATGAGCTATCCTGATCTCTGAAAGTGGGCAAGATCTCCTCAGCTTCAATTAGTGGTGTTTAGGTAGCAGGACCACCCTGCATAGCCACCTATTCCCAGGCAATTGCAGAATCCCTACAATTATTATGTCAGTTGCCCAGTGTCTTATCTGGAAGTAGCATCTCCCATGGCCTCCAACTACATTAAGGTCATTGACCACCTACCATCATATCCTGCATCAGGTAGACTGGTTACCTCTACCTTTTCCCAACAAAAAAGCTGCATGGTGATGTAAGGTCTGGATAATAACCTCATTTTTTGCATCACTGTAAGGTGGCTTACAGGGTACAGATGTCTTCTTGGGTACCACATCCCTGTATGAGAAGAAACAGAAAACAGACATACATAATTACATATATGATAAACATACAGGATGGCTGTCAGCCCAGTTTTGTTTGACTGTATGCAACCAATATGCACACAAATTTTTTTATGTATTAAGTGCTCACTCAAGACTACCCATGATCTTTTAACAGTTCTTTAATGTTTATAACACAGATGTAAAATGTGTAATACATTGCTGCATTAACAATATAAATACAGCATTAGGAAAATAGCACCAAAATGTTACAATTGCCATATCCACTGATGTGGAGTTCACTCCAGTAGAAATACAAAAACAACACTTTTTCTTTCCTTGCTAACAAAGATAAAAATTCCAGACCTTATATACTTGCAATGCTATACAACAATCAACTGGAGTAAAATGATTAATAATAAATTGGTCATGTAGTATTTCATTGTAGAAATGCAGACATGGCTATGGCAAAAGAAAGGGAGAAAAGTAAATGACTTTAAAATTATACAAATGTCTTTCAGCCGCCAAGTCATTTGACTTTTTAATGTTAAACTAAAAGCACTACTAAAGAAATAACAACATAACTTGATAATGCAGCACTGTAGAAAGTAGATAAATCTTTCAAAGTCTTGGTTTGCTAGCAGTATTGAGCTCTGTGTTGCAAAACATTCTCCTCAAAAGAATACAGGGGTATTACCTACACCATTACCTTTATATATAGTACAGAGTCAACTGTGTAAGCATTGTGATTATGCAAGTGAAGTGTCAAATCATTAGCATTCCTGAATACCAAAAGCTGCACTATGTTTAGGGAATGTAAACATGGTGTAAGCACCTACACAATTATATGCACACATCTTAGCAATGCAAGGATCAACACTGAGATGCGTTTCCTGCTAATGTCTTGCAGGTGTCTTTGATTATCCTGACTGCAGGAGCAATAAGCTTTCACATTATCCCCTCCTTGCTAAACACCCACTTAGGGTGCATCAGGAAAAAGTGACTTAAAAAGGGCTGCAAGTACATTGACTGATATAGGGGAAGGAAAGCCCTAACATTCAAATGTTGGCTTAAAATGACCACAGTTACTGGCCATCAACAGGAAAGGTTGTTCATATTAAAGAGAGTACTACTGCCATTATTAAAGATTACTTATGGCATTAAAACAGAGATAGAGTTGCTGTTATGAAAGGAGAGATAATCAAAGGATGCACCAGACAGAAACAAAGGGTACATCTGCAGTGACTACAGTCTTTGTTTAATATTGTGTGAGTTCAAGCCTATGCTGTTTGCAATATCACAATCATGCAGACATTCACAGTGAAATGTGAAAGGACAACTTTCATAACTTGTTTCTGTTGCACATTAAATGTGACTTGATATGATGCCACATTATCATTACACCTAAACTCTTTTTCAGCTTGCTAATTCATGTCTGTGACTGTGGCAAGTCTGAGAAGCATGGTGAAATTATTTTTTTTAATACCCTTGTTTTGGATCTCAAATTCATACAGCTCTCTGTTGCAACATAACACATTTGGTCCAACATGTAAATTCCATTATCTACAATGCTTTATATTTTTCTGCATCATTTGTACACAACTTGGCAGTGTGAAAATACTTTCACCACTAAAGGAAAAAAGTAAACAAATTTAGTTTAGGCTGCCATAGGTAGCATAAACCAGATGGGTGGCTTTGCACAGCCATCAGCAGTCTGGATAGTACTGAGGACTTGGGGAAGAAGATACACTTTATAGTTAATTTTCTTTGTGGCATAAGGTGTAAATGCAGTCAACTTATAGATAAAGCATATCTGATGCATGGTTCAAATCCACTGATATGATACTGTTACTGAGGATTGTCTGAATATATATTTCATCACATTTTGTAATATCATTATGTTGTTAAAAATGTTGTCACTACTGCTAACAACGTATGATCATTAGTCTGTCCACTGTACCATAGCTAACTATGTATTTCACAAAGTACATGTCTGATTTGCACTGAGATGTGAGAAGGAAGAATTGTTCACTTGAGTGCATTTCTTTCTCTAATCATTGCTACATATATCTATGCATTGCATTTTATTTACTGTTTGTAATTTCCCTGAAATAAATAACCCTTCTAATGTCTTTTCTATTTGCTGCCCACTTAGCATTGTGCAAACACGGTTCACTACATTGGGAAAAAAGTAAAAAATGTAGTTTAGGTTGCCTTGGGTAGCTCAAAAACACCTGGTGGCTTTATGCATCTGACAGTACTCTGGATAGTAATCATTCAAGAAAATACACTTGTCAGGTAACTTTCTTTGTATTGTGAGGTGTAACTCAGGTGAACTGATAGAAATAGGAATAAAAGAAGCATTGTTTGAATCCTGTTTTCAGAACACCTGACCATAATTCATAATATATACTTTTCAATTGTAATCCATTTTAAGATATGCTTCCTCTCCATTTAGCATCATCCAAACATGGTTTACTACCTCAGGAAAAATGAGAAAATAATTTGTTTAGTCTGCCTTAGGTAGTTAAAACACTGTTGGCATTGTTGTATGGCCACAAAACAGAGAGAGTACTTCAATAAATGCATCTGACAAATGTCAAAGTCTGTGCTACAATTTGTAACTGAAGTTAATCATATAAAAATTGTTCAAATCCTGTTTATAGAACAGTTTGGCATTATCCACAACATTTGCTTTTCCTTTTTCCCCATTTGAGCTACATTTGCTCTCCGCTTGACAGCACTTAAACATGATTCACTACCTAAGGAAAAAAGTGAAAAATTTAGTTTAGACTGCCTTAGGTAGCTCAACCACACACGGAAACAGTGTGCTGTCTTCAGCAATCTGAACAGTACTGAGATGAGAAATCCTACCTGTCCTACAGCTAACTCTGTGAAACAAGATGTGAGAGCAATGATGGAAATGGAGATAATAGTGCTAAATTTAGAGCACAAAGGTGGAATGTTGAGGTGTCCAGGATATTTGTGGCACTCTTCATGAAGTGCTACAGCCATAGGCTGCTGCAGGGGGATTTTACTGAGTCTCAGTAAAAGGCTGAGGCTTGTAATAGTTTAACCAAGGCTGTCTCCACTGCAAATGGCATTCCACACAGTAGGAACAATGTCATCACCACAATACTGACCTTAAAAAGCACAAGCAGGACCTCCCCTAAGCCAATGAGAGGCTGAATTTTGGACTAAGAATACTCCCCCAGTTATGTAAGTATAATGACCCATAACCTGCCTATGCTATGGCAGTAATTATCTGCCAGCCAATGCAGTTACTCATTATGCTTTTATATATATTTGTTTCTTTTTTTTTCTCTACCACTGCAAGGTGATTGCTGCAAACTGTGAGGTGCACCAGGAGAGATTAACTCACTTCAGAGAGGCACTGGATAAGTATGAATCAAGTAAAAATTGAAACCATACTATTATTTTTATTCCCTCGATCACTAGGATATCTAGCAGGCATACCTCATCATTCATCTGAAGCATGCATGAATTCCCCAATAATTGTTGATGCCTGCATTAGGTGATTGGAATATCAGTTTTACTGTATGTGGTTTCAGTACCCAGAAACAAAATTTATTTATTTTTTTAATTGATAATTATTTATAAGATCTTAACAGCAGTCTGTCAGGAAGAATTAGATTATAGTAATTGTAATTAGTAAACCAATGAAAAAGGAAAATCCAAACTGCTGAATTATAAAAAAATCCGCTTACGCACACAGTGACCTGAAACTCGGCACTTTATTGCAATAAAGTGCCGAGTTTCAGGTCGCTGTGTGCGTAAGCGGATTTTTTTGTAATTCAATTGTAATTAGTAAGTTAGAATGCAAAATTCCGATCAGTCATTGTGAAATAAAGCCATCTCTTTCTTATATCAGAACAGTGATGTTTGTTTAGTTAATAAAACATAAATACCTTTCCATCATATACGGATATTGAAAAGGCGTGCAATAGTAAATTATCATAATAATTTATGTATTGCCAAATAAAAGTTTGTTTGAAGTATACAGTACTGTTATGTGACATGTAACTATTTATCTCTTATTTTTTTTGTCTTCCCCAAGCCTAGTCTCTTTTTTGGAGGGGTATAATTTATTAATAATCTGCTGTTTGCATAACTTTCTGAAGAAAATTAATCATCAATAGTACAAAGAAGTACACCAACCACTGCAGCTCAGCCAGCTATACCTCCACAGATGGCAGCACAGACACCCAGTATTCCAGGGTCACAACCTGTCAGTCCTGCCTCCACAACCTCTGCCATATCTGCTCCAAGTACATCAGGTAGCTCTGACCTGGCTGCTGGTGCAGTGGTACCCCCCTGGAGCAGTAGTAGTAGTAGTGGAGGTGGCGATTTTGTCATCTGGCAGGTGCTGGCAGGGATGGTGGAGAATATAATGGAGAGGAGCCTCAGAACACATATCAGCAGGGTTATAAAGATTCTGTGTCACATTGCAAAGACAATGCCATATCCAGCAATGACTCATTGAGAAGCTGCAGGAGAAAGAGAAGACAGTTCTGAGGGTGAGGACTAGATTCTCATTTTTCTCATGCTGGACATGGGTGCACCTCTGATATCCCCTACTTATCCCTAATCATTGTGTTCCCCAACCTTTTGTCTCCATCATCATCCCTGTCTGTCTTGTATGTTCTGTATGTCTGCAGATGCTTCTTAACCTATCCTGATGACTTGACATTCTCATTCCCAAGCACTATTCCCAACATTGAAATAAGGACACTTTAATTGAACATTTTAGCACTTTCATCGCCATATGAGACTTCATCAGAAATAAAACTGAACCATCAATTTAATTGCATTTAAATACTAAAAGTATTATGACATCACCATCACTTGATTTAAAAAGACATTGCCATAAAAAATATATATAAGTTTCAATCCTAATTTTACTTCAGTATTTTATAAATTAATGAATTTCACCTAATAAATTACTATAACTTTTAATTACATATTAAAAAATGTATATATTATTGGAAATAAACAACTTGTGTGTATGCATATAAATTATTTCTTCATAGAATATTTCAAAGTATATAAAAAATTATGTAAAAAATTGTGTAAAAAAATAAATACATCAATTTCCATCTATAATACATTAAACTAACTAAAGTGGTATATCCAATTCATTTAACAAAACAAACAATAAAAACTATATAATATTATCTCTTTCCTGCAGCATAGGTGCCAATGATACATAATCATTTAGACCTGGTGCAAACATAGCTGCCAGTCTAAATTGCCACTGGCTCTCCTTCTTTTTTAAGGTATTCTTCCAATCTCCCCCTCTGGGGTTGATTTGTATTATTTCCAGAATGCCGAATACAAATTTTTCAAAATTTTCACAAACGATGGAATGTCTGTATAAGGCATTTGTGTTTTTTTTTATGTATTTAATTTTTTACATAATTTTTTTATATACTTTGAAATATTCTCTGAAGAAATAATTTATATGCATACACACAAGTTGTTTATTTCCAATAATATACACATTTTTAAATATGTAATTAAAAGTTATAGTAATTTATTAGGTGAAATTCATTAATTTATAAAATACTGAAGTAAAATTAGGATTGAAACTTATGATATATATTTTTATGACAACATCTTTTTAAATCAAGTGATGGTGATGTCGTAATACTTTTAGTATTTAAATTGATGGTTCAGTTTTATTTCTGATGAAGTCTCATATGGAGATGAAAGTACTAAAATGTTCAATTAAAGTGTCTTTATTTCATCCTTGAAGCTATTCTATTTGTTCCAGACTAGTTTTCGGCTATTTTTTGTTTTGGTACAAAGTTTTTATAGTTTATATCATATTATTCCCAACATTCCTCTCTATCCCCCCCACCAAAAAAAAAAAAAAAACAGGCACCTGTCCCACAACAAAATTACACTCCATACCTAGCTCTCTACGTTGCATGTGAGTCATCTTGACACAGATGATTCAGTTCAGTTGCCCATACATTATTCCATTGTTGTCACCCATAGTGACTCAGCAACATCATGAAATTGTGTGTATAATTGTGCACTGACATTGTGAAGAAATGGATAGCTATGGTGCTCTCCCATGACCCTCCTGAAAATTCCTGTATTTTTATCTCTGTGTGCTACCCTCTGCTGGCCAACCACATTTTCAACACTGCCCTAGTCACTCATTTTACACATTTTAATCTGGTCAAAAACTAGATTCACATGGCCACAAATGGCCCATAGAAAGCCTTCATTTTATGTCCTCGGCTTTTGTACAGAGTTTGGCATAATGCAGTGATGCTGACTGACAGTGAATGCTGTTTAACTTCTTTATTGCACAGGGTGAAGATTTCAGTCTAAAATGTAGTGGTCTGGTTGCTGTTGAGCAAATGTGCTTAAATCCGCTGCACTAAGAGAATGCAGAGTGAAGCTATACTAAAGGAAGTTCTGTGGAACAGTTAATGTAACATTTATTAGACTGTTGGATGCATTAAACCATTAGCTCTTATGTGATGTGTTGTGATAATTACCCTGTTTGTAGCTTGATGTTTTGGCATAGTATCATAGGTTCAATTACAGCTGTATGTCAGTTTATTATTTCATGATATTTTATATTCCTATCATATATTTAATTGCAAATGTCTGTATTTCTCTACTTACAACACTTTTTTCTTAAAATAACATTGGAATAGTACCAACTGAATCGCAAAGTGACAATATAACCAACAGAGAGGCAAGAAGAAGAAGAAGAACAAGCCACTCGACCAATGATGCACCAAGTTTAATAATCAACAAGTGTTAAGCGCTTTCAACTGTTACAAACAGTCTTCATCAGAACACATAATAAAACATAAAATCAGTATAAATACACTCATGACATCATTAAAATCAAAAAGCGCGCCAAAACTCTAAAAGTTACAGAACACATTTGTTGTAAACAAAAGGTTAAATGATTATGTGACTTGAAAATCTGTGAATAAAAATCTGTGAATAAAATGCTTCATGTAAAATCTAATGTAGTACTAATATATAAAATCTATATGGAAGTGAATATATATTACATAAATGTTACTATATTAATATTAATTTAAGGCTAAAAAAGGCTTAATACTGATGTGATCATTAATGCCAGGTGTTCTGGTGGCATCAGTATAAATCTGCCATTTACTTTCAAGTAATGCTAATGCCATTTTCCAATTACCTCCACTAGGTGAACATATAACCTGATCAATAATAGTGAATAAAAACTTGTGTTCACTGCCTTTATCTAAAATATGTCTGGATAAGGCATTATTAATATCCTGCTTTTGAATTCTATAATAATGTTCATATATACGTTTTTTGAAATTTCGATCTGTTTTTCCTATATAATAGGCAGAGCAAGATGTGCATGTTGCAAGATAAACCACTTGCTTAGTGTTACAATTCCCATTCCTACTCTTAATAATAGTATGATTAATATCTTGAAGTTGGATGCTAGTGGCTTCATTAATATATCTACACTGATTACAAGAGCCACACTTACTAGTGCCCTTGATTTGGTCTTTTTGTTGCCTGTTGATATCTGTTTTTTCTAATAGTTTCTTCAAATTGGGAGCCGTCTTGTACACACATCTGGGAGAAAGATCCAATAGTTGGACACTAATACACCCCATTACTTGGGCATTTTGATCAGATTGGTTCTGACATTAGGACTGCACAAGACTCACATGATCAGACACCATCATTTAGGGTTTGCGTATTGACTTACACACCGTATGTACATGCCATTAAGGAGATCTTGTAGAGGCACTGGGATGTATTTATTTATTTATTGATCACAATATGGGCCAACTATTGGATCTTTCTCCCAGATGTGTGTACAAGACGGCTCCCAATTTGAAGAAACTATTAGAAAAAACAGATATCAACAGGCAACAAAAAGACCAAATCAAGGGCACTAGTAAGTGTGGCTCTTGTAATCAGTGTAGATATATTAATGAAGCCACTAGCATCCAACTTCAAGATATTAATCATACTATTATTAAGAGTAGGAATGGGAATTGTAACACTAAGCAAGTGGTTTATCTTGCAACATGCACATCTTGCTCTGCCTATTATATAGGAAAAACAGAGCGAAATTTCAAAAAACGTATATATGAACATTATCATAGAATTCAAAAGCAGGATATTAATAATGCCTTATCCAGACATATTTTAGATAAAGGCAGTAAACACAAGTTTTTATTCACTATTATTGATCAGGTTATATGTTCACCTAGTGGAGGTAATTGGAAAATGGCATTAGCATTACTTGAAAGTAAATGGCAGATTTATACTGATGCCACCAGAACACCTGGCATTAATGATCACATCAGTATTAAGCCTTTTTTAGCCTTAAATTAATATTAATATAGTAACATTTATGTAATATATATTCACTTCCATATAGATTTTCTATATTAGTACTACATTAGATTTTACATGAAGCATTTTATTCACAGATTTTTATTCACAGATTTTCAAGTCACATAATCATTTAACCTTTTGTTTACAACAAATGTGTTCTGTAACTTTTAGAGTTTTGGCGCACTTTTTCATTTTAATGATGTCATGAGTATATTTATATTGATTTTATGTTTTACTATGTGTTCTGATGAAGACTGTTTGTAACAGTTGAAAGCGTTTAACACTTGTTGATTATTAAACTTGATGCATCGTTGGTCGAGTGGCTTGTTCTTCTTCTTCTTCTTGCCTCTCTGTTGGTAACATTGGAATAGTGCAGCAAGACATCATTTTCAAAAATATTGCAACCCCAACAGGGAGAATTATTAAGCCAACCTTATCCTGGTTAGGTACTTATGTATATTGCACTCTCCCACCCTTATTTGTACCTATAGCAATAAGTGTATTGTACAGAGCAGGAAAGATTAATGATGATTTAATAAGTAAGACTAGAACATCATACTGATGTTTCTACATGTTCTACAAAACATATTTGTGCTATTTCTCTCTGCATCTGTCTATAGCTCTATTTGTTCACATCTACTTCTATTAGTTTCTGTGTTCATCAATAGAGTTATTTTAATACTGGGAACTAGTAATTCCTTTGTAGCATGATGAGCTAGTACTCAAATGTACAGAAAGATATTTTAGTAATGTCACAGGTTCTCTTCCAGCCATTAGCTAAATATTAATGACTGTTTTGGGTTCAGTAATTTAGGTGTACCTGTTGGCTATGCATTGTTGTGAGCCACTGTTATCCTTCTTCATTGAGAATTTATTTTGTCCCTACCTCCATGTCACCCAGACAATATATCTTCCTTCTGTATTATTATTCTACCACCTCTACATTTGTGCAATGTTTGGTGCTGGGAAACATATGCAGCTATGACTAAATGAAGGTCCAATTCTTGTAGCAATATGTTTTGATTTGATTGCCTTCATCCGCATTACCCTGTCTCACTTTTCACCTCTGTGTTAAGCTATGCTTATTCTGTTTACTGTAAATTTAAACAAGATGAAGAGTTTGAATTCAGATAACAGTACTCAGTAGGGTAATAAACATGATTACATACATTAATGTTTGCTGAAATCCTCTGTCAACTTTAACTTTCACAAATATGAATTTCTATATATTGTAAAATAACACTCAGGTCTAAATTACGTGTTGGCCTGCTGAAAATGTTTGGATACATATAGATGACAATGTTTCATGATGTTTTGTCTGACTATTGTTTCTGTACATACTAGCTAAACCCCTTTACTTAGCACATCATTATCCTGCTGCTACACTAATCTGCCTGCTACCCATTGTAAATGCTGTCTTGTAAAGGTCTTTACATGCAAGTTGACATAAAGCAACAGAGTACTGCTAATTACTATTGTAAGTTCAACACTTCTAAATATGATTACTCATGCGTTAACACTTTGCCATCAACAGTGCAAATCAGCTTAACAGTACTGTGCTTAAACAGCACAAGGAAAAAAATAGTAGATCAAAGAATCATAGTTTTCCATTGCACAAAGTTTGCATGTCTGTATTACTGTTGCCCAAAGATGATCATAAGTTTTGAATGATGTTAACTCACCTAATTAATTTTTGAGAAGTAATATGTTTGCTCTACAGTGTTTACAGTTGCACCATGTTACCAGCTTGACTAACCTATTCTCACTCCATCCACAACTGTAATTCTGCAGTGCTTTGTCCTATGTATGATTTTCATGTTTGTCTTGCTGATGTACATAGTGCAAGTATGAGACAATACAAGTGTGCAGTCATCCCAACATGATATCACAGAAATTTTTGATTGATAATCCAGTGGTGTGCAACAGTCAATGTGTATGTCATCAGATTATGTGGAACATGTCATTGTCCCTAACGGTATCACAATGTACAGTAAGGACAGTCTTAACATTGAAATATCAAGGTATGTCATTACATGTGACAATCATAGTGACATTACATTGTTCTGTGCATGCATATGCATTTGCTGCATGACCTGGGATGCACGGTTCTATCTCTTCCAAGCACTGATTTTTACAAATATTCCAATATCCAATTTCACATAGGCAATATGTGTCTTCCCCCTGTGTCACTTGTGGGTAGTACATTGCTTTCTAGAGTGTGTAAGCTAGATAGGTGGGAGGTTCAATATCCAGCACGGAAGATTTGTGTTTGTGTATGCGCATGTGTTTTCTGTGTGTGTGACTCTGTGTATCCATTGTTGGTATATCCACTTTCCTGGCGAGTAATGCATTTAACTACTCACAGTTCCCTTATTCCTAATTTTACAAAAGCATCCTCTGAAACACATTGCAGCCTGTCCCTTAAGAGTTGAACTTCTCCTATGGTGCATGTGAGTATTACATTACTTTCTACATTGTGTAAGCTAGATAGGTAGAAGATTCAGTACCCAGAATGGAAGACTCATGCTTTGTGTGTGTGTGTGTGTGTGTGTGTGTGTGTGTGTGTGTGTGTGTGTGTGTGTGTGTGTGTGAGAGAGAGAGAGAGAGACTGTGTACATCTCTTGATGGTGTAGCCACTACACCTAAGAATAATGCATTTGCCTGTTTTTACAGCTCTCTTATCTCTAATTTTACAGTAACATCCTCTCTGAAACACACTGATGAGGTCATCCTGACAAAAGTGCAGGCTGTTCCCTAACAAGTGAACTTTTCCTGTAATGCTTGCAAGTGTTATAATGCTCTCTAGATTGTGTAACCTAGATAGCCAGAAGGTGCCAAAACCAGCATAGAAGATTTATGTGCAAGTGTGTGTGTGTGTGTGTGTGTGTGTGTGTGTGTGTGTGTGTGTGTGTGTGTGTGTGTGTGTGTGTGTGTGTGTGTGTTTGTGCGTGCATGAGACTGTGTGTATTGCTGGGTAGTGTATCCACATCTCCTAAAATAAATGCATTTAACCATTCTCACAGGTCCCTCATCCCTATTTTTATAGTAACATCTTCTCTAAAACACACACACACACACACACACACACACACACACACACACACACACACACACACACACACACACACACAAGGATGAGGTCATCCTAACAAAAGTGAACCAAGCTCAAAATCAGACTTCTCCTGGAGCACTTGCAACTAGTAGATTGATCTGTACATTGTGTAACCTAGATATGTAGGAGGTTCAATACTCAGCATGGAAGACTTGTATGTGAGTTTGTGAGACTATCTCACCGGGTGGTGTATCCTCTTCTCACAGATAAGCACACTTAACTGTTCTCATAGGTCCCTACTCCCTATTTATACAGTAACATCCTTCCTGAAACACATTGACGAAGTCATCCTGTCAAAAGTGAAATCTCTTCCCTCAGCATCATACTGCTGTTGTGGAACTTGCAACTAGTAGATTACTCTAGATTGTGTAACCTGGATAGGCAGGAGGTTCAATAAACATTAGTGAAAATGTGTGTGCGTGTGTCTGTGCATGTGTGTGTGTGTGTGTGTGTGTGTGTGTGTGTGTGTGTGTGTGTGTGTGTGTGTGTGTAATGCCTATTGCTGTCTTCATTTTATCTGCAGAGGATGTGCTTACAAGTGTACATAGCTTTCTTCTAACAATGTCTATGGAAACATCCTTCATGAAGCACACTGATGAGGTCATTCTGACAAAAGTGCAATATCTCCCATGAGAGTCAGTCTTTTCCTGTGGCACTTGTCAGCATTACAGTGCTGTCTAGATTATGTAAACTAGATAGGTTGAAAGGTTGATACCTGTCACTGAAAACTTGTGTGTGTAATTCTTGTTACTGTCTCCATTTCCCCTGCAGATGATGTATTTAAATGTGTACACAGCTTCCTTATAACAACTTTTATGGAAACATTCTGCATGAAACACACTGATGAGGTTATCCTGACTAAAATGCAATCTCTCCCATGTGAATCAGACTTCTCCTGTAGAGCTTGCAACTAATAAAGGAGATTCATTTCCCAACATGGTAGAATTGTGTGTGTGTGTGTGTGTGTGTGTGTGTGTGTGTGTGTGTGTGTGTGTGTGTGTGTGTGTGTGTGTGTGTGTGTGTGCATGTATGTAATTGTTTACAGTTAAGTGAGCACATGCTCATTCAGCAAATACTCTGGATGCATTTTTTAAACTCAAAGATGACTACATCATTCTCTAAGGCCACCTTCATATCCACAACTTCATTGCTACACAAGGATGTAGTTATGCATACTGTTTGTAATGTAATTATTACAATTTTCTATGCATTAAGTAAATGAAAATGTGCTTATTTTGGCAATAGTATGTCCACAAATTTGTATATTAATGCTTAAAATAACAGTGTCATGGGTTGAAAGATAGACAATTAATGGTTTTAGAGGGTAATTGTTGCAAGCATTTGTTATGTGGGAAGGATGGAGAATGTTTCCATTCTTCAAATATCATTTTTGTGTGGCATCAGCAAGAGGAGCACATGATTACAATATTAAATTGCCTGCCTACACCCCTGGTTCAACACACTGATGAGGTTATTGTTTTGCAACTGAAGTGATGGTATTTGAATGTCAGACATCTCCTGTGGTGCCTGCATGACTGACAGTATTCTCAATAATGTATAAATAGCTAGCTAAGATGTTTGACTACAACAGTGCTTAACTTCTGAAAGTGTGATTGCCAATGCAGTTATGAGTGTTTTACGCACATATGTAGTGGCAACTTTTACAAGGTCTGATTGGCTATAAAAGTAATTTTACCAGATAAATCCACTTGGCAATACAATGATGATGTTATCCCTTCATAGACGCTATATGTCTCAAGTGTATTCAGTATTCTGCTGTGGTTCTGGCTGCTGATAAGCTGCTGTAGAGATGGCGTAAATAGGTAGGTGGTTCAGTTCCAACATTGCTTTAATAGTGTGACAATTATTGCTGTCATTTACCATTGGCCACCTCACAACCACTTTTATGTATCCTTCTAATTATGGGATAGAATTACAATGGCACTTTGCAACACTAGCAAATCTTAGTATCACCAGGAAAAATAACATTTTGTCCATACAATGATTACATACTGCTAACATACCTGCAGTACATCACATTTGTAGTGTGCATTCACCTGTGTTGCGTGACCTTGACAGTGTGTTTTGTACATTGTGTAACTACTCATGTAGGATGCACATGTCCAGATGTGGGTGTGCACTTCACCTTCATATTGTGTATACTATTCTGCAAAGACATATTTGATGTGGAGCTGTACAGTATTATTGTGTACTTTTAACACATTTTATCATAAATGTCCAGCTTATAACCTGTGGTGATGTCATCCATTTAACTGTGCACTTTCTCAGTTGTACCTCAACATGATCATGTGGTACTTGCAATTCAGGCAATGATATTTAACTTCTGATCTTGGATAGTTATTTGAAATCCATCCATTACTGCTCTGAGCACATTATGTCAGTGTTACTGTGTCTGTACATGTCACTAACATGTTGTCATGCACATTGGCTTTGTACACATATAAAGTTTGATACCTCTTACTAAATGCAATGGCAATTTGTCACATACCAATACATTTATTCAGAGAAATAATGACATTTACTTCCATGTTCCATATATAGGAAATGTTATCCTCCATCATGGGGAGAAAGAGACATCATGCTGTCTGTTTTTTAAGTACTACAGCAATCACAGGCACGCATATCCTGTGTCGAAATAACATGATGTAATGCCACCACATATGTCAAACTTGTAGTGACATTGCTACTGTGGTGCATTCATCTGGGGAATTATTTGTGTATTATCTGCTGTCAGATGGTCATGTGTTCAGCATCCAATATCATTGCCTGTTAGCATTGTTGGGCCTTATACTGTAATGCATGACTGACATATACCATGGAGATAATGTGTCCATTGACATTGTGACAGACCTCCGGGATCCCTTTCATCTCAGAGACTGTTTAAAACACATACAGATGATGTAATAATTTACCATAGGTGGATTGCCATATTAGTTGTAAGACTTCCACTGTGGCTCTTGTGGTTCAACCAAATTTCATTCGTCACTAGACGCATATTGCTTGCTGTTCAATTCCTGTCAGGGGAAATTGTATTATGAATGCATTGCTGTTACATCAACACCATTGTATCTAGTTATTATTATACATTTTTATGTTGGAAATGGTATATCATCACAGGTTGTGACTGTGTGGCATTGAAATGTTTATTCTGAGAATGTCGGGCTGTGAGTTCTCCTGTGCCACATGCATTGAGTATTGGCATTTATAGCACACCTACACAGATATACTTGTGTTCACTTCTGGGACAGTATGTATCCTATCTGATAGAAGCAACTTCTTTGTCAAACAAAATCAGTCATATTTTAATGCTCAGTGTTGTATGGACAGTAACATGTGTAGCTTATTTCTGGCATTCTAACTAAATCTGATTGGACATATTACATGCATACCTCCTGTGTTGACACATGCATTCAATTCAGTTATTTGTGACAGCCACCATTGCTGCCTGATGTATCACACGCAATTAATACAGGAGTCTGAAGAGTACCTTGTATAATAGGTAGAGGTTTGAATCTGGTAACATCTGTCTATCAGACTACAGTAGCTTACATACACTCAGGTGCCAGCCTTTTCATGCATGGTCATGCCAGGTAGGTTGTCAATACTCTTTATATGATATGATAGTGCTGTATACCCTTCGAGGTTTTCTTCCTTATGTGACCAATATGCATATGTCTGTGGTACCCATGATTGCTATGCATTGCTCTGATATCTGTTCAGGCATGTGTTCTGAAAGGACATTATGCAAATGGATCTTAGGTAATTCCTTGTTCATATGCATTATCTATTCAAAACACAATTATGCTGTCTATTGCATGTCATCCTCTAGATGTATTTAATACTGCCATTGTTTCCATCACAATATATGGATTAATGGCAGATGTGTGATTCTAAAATGTATCCAACTGTATGGAATACAAGGTGGCCATCAGGAAATATGATTGTTCCTCTGTTACAACACTTTTTGTATTTTGTTGACACTGTTGAATTGCTGTTCTTGTTACTGTCCCCTGTGATTGTACATGAGCATGCCCAATATCAGTATTCTGCAAATCTGCAATGAACTCCTGACATGTCATCCACTCAGTCTTGACATTGGTCACTTAAGTATGTTGTTTGTTATTAGATTGCCATATACTGTTTACATAAACATACACTTGCCTGTTTATTACAAGCTCGTAAGTGATGAAACCCTTTCCTAGTGGTGTCACTGTCATTTATTTGCATAAACCTGTTAATTTTTGAATTACCTGACATTATAGTTGTGAGGTCCTTTTGGTTTTGTGTATACAGGGTGAGATGGATAATACATAAGCGTGGACAGTTTTTACTCATAAATTCCCTGTATATAAATCCTTATGTGCAATGACTGGATTATCTGCTTTCATCTCATAAATTATTTTTTATCCTCACAAGCTGTTATATCAAGTCAGCCTGAAATTAACAGGTATGCCACATCTTTACTCAGATTTGTTGCAATGCAGGTTTATACCCTATCCACATTCTTTATGAGCATGTTTGTTATTATTTATGTGTGTACCTGTGGGATTGACATTCACAGTAATTATCATTACTTCAGTCTTACCATTTCTATGCTCAAAATGCTGATTATACTTTTATCACATTTTCCTGCGGGATATGAGTACATTTTAAACATTTCCCCTCTGCAACATTACTAACTGATTCAATCACATGTTTCTGTAACAATCCCTACCTATATCACTTCCCCTCATTCTGTATTGTTTCCCTATAATTGCCTTTAATATCTGTGGGCGACAGCACCTGCTCGTATCTGAGCACTGCATTTATGCGATCCATTTTGTTTACATTGTGTGCTGCTGCTTGCAAGCACCTTTCCAGGGCTGTGAACACTACTGCTGCCAACAGAAAGGTGCTTCTATCCATGTGGGCATGATGACCAGCATGCATATTCGATCAGCACTGTTTCTCATTGTGCTAACCTGCTTACATTATGTAGGTACCATGCAGTGCCTACACGACTGTTAATGAATCCCAGGGATTGTTTTATTAACAGCTCTGTAGTCAGAATAAATGACCTTACCTAATTATACTGTGACTCTTAGAAGCCTTCATAATGTAACAAATGACAAGAAAACTGTTGAAAATAAAAGCAAACAAATAATGTCAGGCATAAAACAAATGGAATAATTATTAAATCGTGTTTTTTTTTCTTTATGTGACATGATTAGTGTTGAATTACATGGAAGGAAATTTACTTTTTGGAAACAAAAAAATTGACATTTAGGTAGAATTCTCATTTAACAAAGTATCCCCGATAATTTCTGGATTGGGTCTGTCCACCATTTTAAGTAATACTTCATTTATAAGGAACAAAAGCAGTGATTATTAGAAGTGGTTATTCATTTAGGAGGGCAACCTGTGGATAAAACTGTAGGACAGTTAGGGTACCAAGTAAAACAATTATTTTTGTGGCATGGGGGTGATGTTATGGGGAATAGTGTATAGTGTCTTTGAGCTACAAGTTAAAAAAAAAGTTTTATTTTTTTATCTCATTTTAATTATAACATAATATCAGTAGGTTACATAAGGATGTTTTTCTTTTGGGGTGATTAGGGGGACAGGGCAGAGGGGAGTCAATATTCTGGCTAGTCTATAGATAGCATAAGTGTATACGAACAACAGTTTTAAATTTATTACTACTACTACCATGCCTAAACATGCACAGAAACAGGCTGTCTTGTTGGAGGGCTACTGTGTAAAAGAAGAGGCTAAAAGACTCCGTGGTATTGTTGCTTAATACGTGTTTGGCGTGAGTATATGTGTTCAAGAACAACGTGTTTAAATTACTATAATATTGTAGTTATTTCTTTTTCCTTTCACTTTCCTTACCATCAAGCATGGGAAAGGGGTCTGTGGAGGCATCTTGTACACAAAAACACAAGGTTATCATATGATCTCTGCTGATAAATAAATGTGCTATGACTTGCTGGGCACAGTATATGTGTTTATCAACCACACGCTGAAACAGTAAAATGTTACTGTGGTTCTTAAAATTTTCATTCATTTCTCAATAAGGAATTCATGTACAGAATGGGAAGTATTTTGAAGGGCATGCAATACTTGACGGCAAACTGCAGTTATGATTGATATGGTTTGTTGAAGGGGCAGTATCTATCAAAGAGCAAAGTGACCATTATTATTATATTTTATAACAGCTTCACAGTCAAAGGTGTACCTTTATAGAATATTTCAGACACAATAGGTTATTAAGAGTACTGAACTGTCTTTTTTTTTTTTTTACTGTGGAACTGAAAGATAGCTTCTTACATAAAGCAATGAAATCCACCATTTCACAGGGCTTTTGCTGTCCCGGTTTTGCTTTGTATCTAGGTTATTATTACTGTAGAGCAGTTTGACCATTTCTTGCAAGGTCTGGTGAAACTAGTGTACAGTAAATAATCATTAAGCAGGAAGGAACTAGACAAGGCAACATTTCTGTTACTGCATACACTGTGATGTACTTACCTGCCGTGCTGTTATATATTTTTCCATTATTTATTGTCAACAGACCTGTAGCTTTGGTATGGGAAAGTGGATGACTGAGTGCAAGCTGTTAGGAAGGGTAATCAGTATATTGCCAACGTTCAGTCATTTAAGTGAATGCTGGTAATGTCAATGTGTGATTGGCTGTAAGTGATTTTTTTTTTTTTTTGCTTAAATAATCTTCTCTGGACTTCCCGATTTCTTCTTAACCTAGCTACTTCTGCAATTGTCTGCTCTGACTCGGCTCATAGTGAGCTCTAAGAACCAAACCAGACCCTTGGCTTGGCTGTGACTCAGCTCTTCTTCAAAAATCCCAGGCCTATCTACCTTTACTGACTGGTAAATAAGGAGAAAAGGCATTTCAGTTATTCACTGACTCTGGCTAATGATTTGATTCAGCTAAAAGATTCCTCAGCCATGAGTCTGGGCCATACTCTATTGTCCTTTCTTGTTATTTTTTCCCTAAATTCACAACTAGACCATTTGTGACTTTTTTTGTGACTCTGTTTTTGAAATTGTATATTCTTTTGATCTCAGCTGAGGACTAATACTTTATTGGCATTTTCTGTTCTTCTTCTTATTTGAGGTCAGCATAGTTTCTGTGTTGTGTAGTCTTGAAACACTTTACCATACAGTAATAGATATTATAGAAACCAGGATGTTTGCCACTATCTAGGCTCCCCACTAAAACTACCATATGAATGTCAGTAAGGCTTTTGACTACCCCAAAACTATTGGTAACAGATCAGTTAATGAAGGTGCAGTAAAAGGTGATGCAGTTATTACACATCCAATGACAGTACACACAGCAAAGGTATACATTACTGTCTGATCCAACCAGCATTTTAAGGACCAATCATTAATAGAGTTCATGCTGACCAAGAGGAAGATGATGGGCAGAGGCATAGGTGTACTTGTTTCTCTTGTCCTGTCCCTTAGACTCTGTGTTGGTATTGGTTTCTGAGAGCAGGGGTTTACATCACTAACAAATGATTTATATTCACTCATCCCAGTCCAGTAACTCGGTACTAGTGTTCTCATGAATTCTGGAATTTGTGCATACAATACCAAGCCAGCATCACAACTATTGTAACATACTAGAGGCGAGGCTGCTCAGGCTTTTCTGCCTTCATGCTTTTAGCATTCAGTTGTTGAACTGGAAGACTGTCTAGTTCTTCAAAGAATGAGAAAAATGCATGTGTAAGAAAACATTATCCCATGTTAGAGGTTGCATAATTTCTCATATGCAAGCCAGTGGCTAAGCACTAAAGATTAACTTGTAGCCCCAGTCCTACTACATACCGTATGTGTGCACATACCTAACACCCCTTTGTATCCAAACTGCCATGCATTTATGGCTTAGTTGCATTATTTAAACAGGGGCAAAGTAAATAAAACAATATAACTCTGGAATTGAGATTTTACTGTGTTTAGAATAACTCAGAAAATGTACAAAATACCGTACGAACGCACAAACTACACTGCACTCCGTATACTTTAAACCTGATCCTATGTATAAATTTGAGGACGAATGCTTTATTATATCCTTAGTCCATTCCTAAACCTATGTCCCAAAATAGTGTTAACTAACTTCAACTAATTTGGTAAGCAACAGTAAAGTTTTCAACAAATCTAGAAAATGTTAACTTCATCACTGCTTGTAATGTTAAAAAAATGAACAATGAACAATCTGCATTTAAATAATTAAACAAAACAGAAAGAAAAAATATAATTAGTTTTGATTATAGCTGCCTGTTTTTCCATGTGTGTCAGAGCAGCTCTCAACAATGTGAATGGAGACTTAATCATTGGAGAGCCCACATTCTGCCTCTCAATAGTCATCTTGGGATTAATGATTCTGTTTTGCTCCCGGTGTGAGAAGATGCACAGGGACATTATTTCCTGGAAACTACTGATCATCAGAAAGACTGATAACTGCTTCATAGGAGTCAACTTGGTATTTGTGCTTAAGTTTTGCTCCTGGTGAGAGAAGGATCAGAAGATATTGATTCCTGGCTGTCTCTGATTGGGCAGTGAGTGTCTGTGTGGGACCTTCCTGATAGGTTGCTATTCAAAGCATCTACTAGGAAAAGACAGCCAAAAATGGAAGGAGCGACACATGGTAAACATGCCAAAGGTCCATAAAGTAACTTCAGAACATCAAGAGCCCAAACGAATAGAGTACAATGTAGAACATAAATAACTCATTTGAGTCACAATAGTCAAGTAGTAACCAAATAGGCAAACGATAGCATAAATGCTTCAGAGAAGCAAATCACGGACTCATTCAGTTCTGAAATAACTTGTTTAATATAGTGACAACACAGACATGGGTTAGCGCTTTCACCTTCCGGCTTCATCAGACCCTTTAAAAACTCAATACTAAACAATTTATATACAAACATTGGCGGGAAAACCACCATTGAATTATCCAATGAACGTGACAAAATGTTTTAAAGGAAATGTGCTGTACAACCCTATTAAGTAAAAACATTTAAAACTAAACTAGCTTAAAAACTATAGATCGTGAACAATCTGTTCATCATCCATAGAAAATGAACAAATAAGAGTAGTTTATTACATACAACTATGGCAATGTAATTAATAACTCATTTATATATATATATATATATATATATATATATATATATATATATATATATTTATATATATATATAAAACATAAAAAATAAAATAAAAATGAAGAATAAAAATAAAAATGATAAAAAATAAAAAATAAAAATAATAATAACTACATGATGGAATATACATATGAGAGAACATATTACTAGGAAAAGACTGCAACAAGCCTACAGACCCCCGCTTCATCTGGGCCTGCTTCTCTCTCCTTGGGATTAGTCCTAATGTTTGCTTTTGTTGATAAAAGAAGCAAAGGGGCACTGTATTCAAGTAGTGTGAAGCCTGGGTAAGACCACCACTTGTAGTAGTAGCCAGGTAGCAGCCAATTAGGTGAATCCCCACTATTCACCATTCTTGACAAAGCTAATTATTTCTTTTCAGTAAGTACTGCTTTATTAGCTGCTGTCTAGCCTAACTTCAGAATATCTCCCTAAATACTTCATCCACAAATCATCAGGGTCTACATTAGCAGTTTCCTCTCAAGTGTTTGGCAGTGCCTTGTATAGACACAGGCACCTTGAGTTGACATTTGTCCTATAAAATCACACTTGAAATTTCAACAATACCTCATTGCACACAGGGCAACTGGTTTGTAGTGACAAACACTGCCCCCCTGAGTAGCAAATTAGATACTACTGACTTTTCTTCATATTCTCACTGCAAATGTCTAATTATTAAAAGAGGGCCTGTTGCCATGGATGTGAACTTTCCCGTTATCTCAGTTACCAGCCTGGTGGATATCAGCATCCGGGGCAATGCACAAATTGCGTCATGTTTATTGATAACCAGATATTTCTAAAATAAAGGTAATGTAAGAGATGCATTTACACAATGTCTCTGGAGGCAAAGCTCTTACATAAAAGCACTCCTAATGTCAATCAGGTTGTCAGCAGTACATACGCTGTACCTATCACACACAGCACAAAGCAGACATATAAACCCACATATGCTAAGGCACTTAAATATAACCTTCCTAAACCCCAAAGACCTGCTAGATGAAGAACACATTACAAATACCCTCAGCAGCCTAAAATACACTCGTTCAAAACAGCACATACAGCCACATCTCATGGAGCCTCTATTTCTAAGTCCATATGGCAAGCCACCACATAACCCAACATTCTGGTCAATGTAGACTCCATTCCAAGACAAATTAATGTCCCTTTCACTAGACTGAGTAAGGAGAAAGTCATGGTCAGTTGCTTATCAGCAGTCAGGATCCAACAGATTACAAATGCACTCATGTCATTGGACCACAAGTACCAGTATAACTCAGTCATAGTCAATATACGCCTTTATAAATGCATTCTATGAACACCTTCAGGACTGCATGGATCATGCGATCCCAAATAAAACCAAGACCCAGTCCTCCAAAGGCAGACATCCTGTCTGGTGGACCCCAGCCATAAACAAACTATACAATAGAAGGAGGAAGCTACTAAATGATAGAGCAAAATCCCAAAAGGGAAGGCATCACTGATCAGTATTAGCAAAAAACTATGGGCACTCATAAAATTGTCTAAGGCCAGCTTCGAGAGAAAAATTGCACAGGACACTAAGGATAATCACAAGGCTTTCTTTAGTTATGTTAGGAACCTGGGTGGTAATTCCCAGATATGCTCAGAATTAGTCCAAAATGACAAAAAATACACTGAACCCACAGACATTGCCAACATCCTAGCTGACAGGTTCAGCGCAAACTTCTCCTCCCCCCCACTAAAAGGGCAAATATCTATCCCAGCACAGTGCTGCCCCCCTGACAACTCAGATGCTCAGGTAAGAGCCGCCCTCTCCAAAGCAAAAAACACAGCATCAATGGGACCAGACGGTGTCCCGGGCTGCGTCCTACATGAACTCCAAGAAGAGCTAAACCCAAACATAAAACTACTGTTCAATCTCAGCCTTACTACAGGATATGTGCCCAAAGAGTGGCGTACAGCAACAGTGGTCCCTCTCCATAAAGGTGGTGCCTCAACGGATCCTGGAAACTATAGCCCCATAAGCCTGACTAGCTTGGTCTGCAAAGCTATGGAAAGGATCATCATGGACCTCATAAATAAAGATATTGGGGACCTACTGACACTGGATCCTACCCAGTTTGGCTTTGTTAAGGGCAGATCCTGCCTCTTAAACCAAGTTGATTTCTTTGAAACAGTCACCAAGGCCATTGACGAGGGGAAGGTGGTCCACACAGCCTACCTGGACCTCACAAAAGCCTTCGATACAATACCCAACTCGGGCATTATAGATAAGCTCACCAGCTTAAATATAAACCCCTATGTCACTAGATGGATTGCAAACTGGCTCAAGGACAGAACCCACATGGTTAGAATTGCTGGAGCCATGTCAGACTCCAAACCAGTTACAAGTGGTGTCCCACAAGGCTCAGTACTGGGACCTCTCTTGTTCGGTATATATTTCTCGGAGGTACAGGCCAACACAGAAGGACTGTGGCTGACCAAGTTCGCAGATGACTGCAAACTGGGCACCATAATCGACTCTCCAGCCGACACAAGCATCCTCCAAAAGGGCCTCATAGAAACAGACAACTGGTGCCAGAGCCATGGCCTCAAGTTAAATGCCAAAAGTGTATAGTCATCCCTTTGGCAAAACAAAGTGCCCACAAATTACCACATAGGTGGTAATCCATTAAGTACAGAAGAAGTAATTAGGGACCTGGGGACCCAAGTTGATAGCAATCTCTCATTTGACAACCACGTGGCCAAAGTGGTTAGAAAAACATTTTATATAGCCCACCTAATCATGAAGGGATTCACATCTAGATCAGGGGAGGTCATCGTGCCTCTTTACTCATCCCTCATCAGGCCCATAATTGAGTACAATGCCCCTTTTGGGATGTACCTTACCAGACACCTGCAGCAACTGGAAAGACCCCAAAAGTACCTCACCAAGAGGATCAAAGGGCTCAAACAGATGGCATATGCTGCCCGGTTAAAGAAACTCCAGCTCTACTCAGTGGCATACCGCCTGTTCAGAGGTGATCTGTGCCTGACGTATAAAGCCATGTACAACCCGGAATTAATGGACATGCTGCACCTCAGAAAATCCAAATCCCATCGAGCTACACGCTCGAGAGACTTGAACCTCAGCACTGAAATAAATAGGACATGCTGGAGGGACAGATTCATAACCCAGAGGCTCCCTTCACTCTGGAATAAAATCCCAGTCCAGGTTAGGCAGAGTCCCTCATTGACTCTATTCAAGAGGAATCTTGATGAGTGGATGGGAGATCGTAGGTTTACCCCGGGTATCACTTCTGTGTCACTGTTAGACAGAGGCACAGTATACTAACCTCAAAAAAGGGCATAGCAAAATAAATTTAAAATGGGTGGCAAAAGCCAAACACATTCTGGCTAGGCTTATAAATGCCCTAGGGCAGATAGCCTAGTATGAACCTATGAACCTATGAACCTATAATGTAGATATAATGACCTGAACCATACCTCCTTGGAATATATAAAGAGAGACCTCATGGAGCTCTCAAAATATGCATCCCAACCTGGTATGAACCTAGCATTCAGCAGCATTCTACCTTCTTAAAGGATGGTGGCACAATACATACAGAAGATGATCGAATTTAATAATTGGCTTAGTTTCTGGTGCCATTCTAAAGGGATGCAATATTTGTCAGCATGGAAGGAGATGATCAAGAGACCATTCTGTTTTGCCAGGAATGGTCTGCACCTCTACACTCTAGGCTTTCAAATATTAGCTAAAACATTGTCTTCCCTGTGGTGCTGTTTTTAGACAAAGCCAAGCTGAAAATACTTCTGACACAACAAATCAAAACCAAGAAAATCTATTGGTGTTACTGCTCAGCGCAAGGAGTTTAAACAAGAAACTCCAGTACTACAAGCTCTTCTCACCTTAGAGAATGCTGACTTCTGTACAGTCACTAAAACATGGTTTAAAGCCACAGAGAGAACACTGGCAGTGCAAGGCTATACCGTCTTCCATAAATTTAGGCTAGCTACTACACAGGCATGGATTTGAGGTGAGGGTGTCTTGATTTACATAAAAATAAATATATCTCAAGGCTGGACAAGCAGGATCATGCACTTGAGCTTCTCAATGTTCAAATTACTACAGGTAAAATCCCATACCACTTCATTGCAAGATATAGTTCCTCCTTTTTGACCCAGAAAATCCATACCACATATTTAAACTTACTGGAAACACTCACCATCCAACCCAGTACCATATTCATGGGTGACTTTAATTACCCCTATATTAACTGGGAATAATATACTGCACCAAACATGCAAGTAAAGTGATTCCTGGATTCTGTAAACATAAACTTCATGGACCAGATTTTCAATATGCCAAGCAGGGGCGGAAGCATACTGGATCTGGTCCTCACTAATATGGGAGAGTGCTGCACAAACCCCTAGTGTAATGCCCTCTCAAGTAAGGCCTGGCCACAAAACAGACTCCTTTGAAGTAAAAAGAAAACCTGGAACTCCAGATAACCTTGAAATGATCAGGAACTACTCTAAGGTTAACTTCCTACTATTAAGTGATATCCTGGTAAAATTTCAAGTCTCCCTAAACCCTGAAAACACTGCTGCCTAAGCTGAACTTTTCACAGCAACCCTATACAAGCAGCTGTAGCCACCAGGAATAAGTACAGAACTGACTCAAAAAAAACAAAAAACAAAAAACAAACAAAAAAAGCCACCCTGGTGAAAACATAACATCACTAGACTGTATACAGAAAGAAGAAAATCATGACAAATATTGGGAGGTGTAGCATCCATCAGAATACAAGTGCTGTCATTAAACTAAACAAACAATTCAGAGGACAAGTAAAGATTACCAAAGCCAAATTTGAGGTAAATTTGGCCTATCAGGCCAAGAACAACCACACGGCAGCCTTTAGCTATATCCACAACCTCAAAGCCAATACACAATTGTATGCAGAGTTCATTGTTAATGGAGCCACTTAAACTGAAACAGAAGCTATAGCAAACTTACTGGCAGACAAATTCATCTCTAACTTCACCCCCACCATCCCCCCCTGCCTCTCGCAGGAAATACCATCAACTATAACTCCCACAACTATCACTAGGGAGCAGGTCCTCGATGCTCTCTCTATGGCCAGGAACACTGTATCACTAGAACCCAGGATGCCTTCTAAATAGCATAAAACATGATCTATCAGACCCTGTGGAATCACTACTTAACAGTAGCCTCCAAACAGGTTTTGTGCCTCACAAATGAAAAACAGCTGCCATCATCCCTCTGCATAAAGGTTTGCCATCTACAGACCTTGGAAACTCAGACCCATAAGTCTCACAAGTTTTATATACAGAGCCATGGAAAGAATTATCATGGAAATGAGCAGTAATACATTGGAAACCTCTAGGCATTGGTCCTAACCCAGTTTGGTTTTGTCAAGGGCAGGTCATGTTTATAGGAAACTTTGGTACACTGGTCCCAGCCCAGTTTGGTTTTGTCAAGGGGAGATCATGCTTACTCAACCTGGTGGACTTCTTTGAGAAGGTTACCAAAGCAATGGATGAGAACAAAAAAGTTCACACTGTCTACTTTGACCTGTCCAAGACATTTTACATAATATCTCATTCAGACATTGTGGACAAATTCAAGAGGTTAGCTATAAGCCCATACATCACCCAGTGGATAGCCAGCTGGCTCACAGACAGGATCAAGGAAATTAGAACTGGGGAGTCTATCTCTACAAAGAGACCAGTCACCAGCTGAGAACCACATGGACTGTTCTGGGGCCACTGCTTTTTGGCATCTATTTCTCTGAAGTCAAGGCCAATGTCGAGGGCCTCTGGCTGACAAAATTTGCAGAGGATTGCAAATTATGAGCAGTCATTTAATCCCCCACTGACACTAATGTTCTCCAGGAACAGTTAATTTAGACAAATAACTAGTGTCAAAGCCATGGACAAAAACTAAATGCAAGGAAATGCAGAATAGTGCCTTTTGGGAAGTCATACACCCCTGGTGACTAGCATAATGATAACACACCCCTAAGAGTCGACCCAGTAGTCAGAAACTTGGGGGCACACATAGACAGTATTCTAGCCTTTGACCATCATGTATCTATGGTAGTGAGGAAATTATACTATATTGTGCACTTATAAACAAAGAGGAGGTCATTGTTTGAGTGCATTTGGCATTCATCAGACCTACCATTGGTACAATACCCCATTTAGTATGTACCTAACCAGGAATATCTAACACCTGGAACATCTGCAGAGGTTCCTCATTAAAAGAATACAGGGCACAAGTAACATGCCCTATGCAGACCACCTCAAAGCCCTATCCCTGTATTCTGTCTCCTACAGGTTGTTGAGGGGAGATCTATGCCTGGCATACAAAGCATTGTCAGACTCCACCCTGATGGACCTCCTGCATATCTGCAAAACAAGCAGCACCAACATTACCCATTCTAAGGACTTAAACCTTGCCTGTGATATAAATAGGACCTGCTGGAGAGATGGGTATGTATTCCAGAGACTACCCCTTCTCTGGATGAGGCTCCCCATCAATGTGAAGCAGAATTGCTCCCTAACCCAATTCAAGTGTAACTTGGACAATTGGAAAGGGAACAGGAAATTCATCCCTGGCTTGGCATCTATGTCTCTAAAGGGTCTATATTATATAAATGAAGGATTAAAATGTCAACTCACATTTGATCAACCCCTATTTCTGGAAACTGCACAATGGCCAAATCATCGATTTCTTTCCAAGAGAAAGAAATCAGTTGGCCATTCTTTTAAATCTGGCCTTTTCCCGACTGTAGTGCGATCTCGGAGTTAGTATATTTAGTTAGGGGGGGTGTGGGGGGCACAACCCCCCCCCCCACTTTAATAGTGTTTGTTGAAATGCAGTGTGTGTGTTTGGGCTACCAATTTCTTTCCCTTGGAAATAAATCGATGATTTGAGGGTTTGATGTTGTGCAGTTTTGAGAAACAGGGGTCGATCAAAGGTGAGTTGACATTTTAATGTTTTGTTTATATAATATAGACCCTCTCTAAAGGACACAGGCAGCCTGTAAATGGTTCATCTCCCAGGTCCCTGCTTTTGCTTGTAAATGTTTCATCTCCCAAGCCCCTGCTTATACTTACCAAGGGTACAAGAACTTGTAAGAAATTTAGGATGCATGGCTAGGCTTAAAAAGTATCAGTGGTCATTAGCGTAGTACACAGTTATGAACCTATGGGCAAGTTCCTTCACTATTACTTATAAACTTATTTTTCATTTAACACATTCCTCATGCAAGTAAATAAAGACCAGTACACTGAGTGTACAAATGAGTAAGATTACTTTGATAAAGTGTTAAAATAGTCATGATTATCACTTTGTATTTATTTTTGCAGACACACCAGGGGGTAGGCTGTTTCTTCATTAATATAAAGATTTCTTATCATTTACAACTCTGTTGTGCTCATCAGGCAAAACTTGATTGTAGAATGCAATGACAGCATTGCAGTATACTCACTGTAGTCTCTTGATGCCCAACAGATACTGATCATTGTTATAGTTCAACTACTCATGTCCATGTGTTCTTCCCAATTCCCATCCTCTGCTATGACTCCTGGCCATAGATCAAGAAAGTAATATGTTGCCTATTGCCAATCTGAGATCATAACAGCTCCAGTAGGTTGCAGCAAAGATGGCAAAATATGGCAATCTAGCAAAAAGAGTGCAGAAGTCCATATCTGAGCACAGTCCAAGACTCCAGGTAGCAAGATGGGCCAAAGGTGGAGGAACTTTGCATCTTTCTCTTCATTATCAGCATATACCAGCTAGCAAGCACACATGGCACAGGTGGTGAAGTGCACTAAAATACCACAAACACAATACAGATGCAGTTTATACTATATCAAAGAATGAACTGAAAATAGGAAAGTAATTTTATTTTACTTATTTATTTTCATTTCAATTTGGTAATCGGGTAATTGAGCTGGTCGACTGACCCTTTTCAATCATGACTCAGGTTGTTGTTGTGTCTTTTGGCTTTTCCCAGTTAGGGGTCAATCATGACTCAGGTGCATTAAATAAAATATTTTAACAGATATTAAATGATGACGTATGACAACATACAGTGATGCAACTTAGATATGAAACATTTCAATTTACATTTAACAAATTGGTATGAAATTACTAATATACATTGCAATATGCTTCAATCCCAGAAGATCAGCTTCTGGTGTTTCTGTGGGGCACAGTCTGTCTTTTTTGGAAAAGCTTGCTATGAACAATAAATATTTTTGTGTGTGTAAGATAGAGACAGAAGAGAGAGACAAAGGGAGAAGGATACAACCAGAGAAGCCACACATTCCAACAAATTGTTAAGGTAAAAGCAGAGGCACATTCAACACACTACAGCTTGTTTTCAGTTTACTTTATTTTATTAAATATATTGTATTTAAAACTATATATATATATATATATATATATATATATATATATGTATATATATATATATATATATATATATATATATATATATATATATATATGGGTCTATATGACTTGGTCGACGGTTCATTTGACTGACACTCATTTGGTCGACAGTTCATTTGGTCGACAAGCAGATTTGCCCCCTTCTCCAATGTTGTGCAACCCTGGAGTTGATATATATAGTTAGGGGGTGTGGGGGCACAGCCCCCATTAGGGTGTGTGGGGCGAAGCCCCCCACCTAAAATGCCTGTCGACCAAATGAACTGTCGACCAAATGAGTGTCAATCAAATGAACTGTCGACCAAGTCATATAGACCCATATATATATATATATATATATATATATATATATATATATTTACCATAAATGAACAAAAAAAAACTAGTATCAATGTACAAGTTTTGTCATAAAATATTGCATTTGTAACCATCAGGCTCTGCTGTCACCATATCTGTCTGTCTTCCAATAGCCTCACTGTGCAGGAATGACAGGAACTATTCTTAATCTGCACACTGGAATAAAAACAAGATAGACTGCCAACAAGTTGTGGGCATTGTTATTAGTGTGTGGAAGACTATAAATAATATTTTTATTTAGTAATTTTTATTGTATTTTAATACACATAATACAACAATCACCAGGTATAAAACATCAGATAGCAGTGAGGACATCAAAAAATATAGACATTATCATTAAGTATCACACACACACACACACACACACACACACACACACACATATATATATATATATATATATATATATATATATATATGTGTGTGTGTGTGTGTGTGTGTGTGTGTGTGTGTGTGTGTGTGTGTGTGTGTGTGCGTGTTTATCCAATACATCCAAGACAGAGAAAGCATCTTATAAAGTTTACATTTTTTCTTTGTTATACAGTCTTGTTCAGATGTGTTTTGTTGTTTCAGAGTCAAAGCAGAATGCATAGACTGCTTCCCATATGGCTGCTTTTTTGCAATCTAGGCTTCCATTTATAGTATCTCTCAATACATCTACCAAACCTAATATACTCCAAGTATAAGCCACCCTCTCTTGTCTTTACAGACATTTTCTATTCTCTTACCAAAGTAATCATCTATACCATGTTCCCTTTCTCAATCAACAGTGTCTATTTGTTCCTGCACTTAGTCCTAAGAATTCTTGTCCCAATAACTCCTCCTTAGAAACGGCCACTAAGTTTAATTCACATTTCATTAACAGCATAGCAGCCCTGCTGCCCTCACCAATGAATCCTTTCCTGACTCCCTTGACTTAAATCTACCCCCATTCACTCACACCCCCACCCTCACACTAAAACCAATTGTCACCTCCTTCACAGAAAAGAAAAATACCCAAACTAAAACCCAGCTCTCCTTATGCAGATAAGCTTCCTGCAGAATACCTCAAAACTGCTGTCAGTGCCATTGTATATCCAGTCTCCGTTTTGATAAAGAGGTCATCACAGGAATCTTATATTCCCACCATCTGCAAAAAAATGCCATCTCATCTCTCTCTACAAAGGTGCCACTTCTACTGAGATGTCTAATTTCAGAACCATTGACATCTTATTCCCCTCTCAAAAATATTGGAAAATGTGACCATAAACAAGTAATCCAGTATTTCTTAATGGAACAATTACTAACTGATAACATGGTTTTAGACTAGCCCATAGCATGACAACTACCCTCCTAATGTTTACAGATAACATAAACAAGGCCAGGGATAGAGGTAAACCTGTATCTTCCTTATTCCTAGACTTATCAAAAGCTTTCGACACTGTGCCTCATACAAAACTCCTACTACAACTGTCCACAATGGGTATCTCACAACCTGCCCTTCATTGGTTTAGTAATTACTTATCAGAATGCTACCACACTGTTAAATGGAATTCTACCTTTTCCCCTATCTGCTTATTATTACAGGTGTCCCACAAGGCTCTATCCTTATTCCTCTTGTATTTAATACGTTTGTAAACAATCTTCATACTGACAACAAGCATTCCTTGTACAGTATGCAAATGACTGCACCCTTGTCTGCCTCTCAGACAATCTAGAAAATTGTGAAAAGATTACATAACATACTATTAGCTCTATTGAAAACTGACTTTGTAACCACCATCTCCTTCTTAATCTGAAAAAAAATCAAACTTTTATTTTCCTCAAATCACTTTAAATAACTTTAAAATTACATCCCTAATGAATACATCAGAAGTGACTCATACAAAACTGCTAGGGGTTACAATAGATGACAACTTCAAATCTGACCTCCCAAATACAGAGCAACATAAAAATACCACAAAAAACTAATAATGCTATATAGAGCCAAAAAATCCTTACTCTTGCCATTACATACCTACTCCTCTCTCAGTTATATGGCCCTCCCATCTTGAATAATCTTTAAGTCACCCTAAAATCCAAACTACTGTAAGGTAGCTAGATTTCCAGCTCATACAAGTCACAGAACACATTACTGTTCTGCTCTAAAAACTCTAAATTGACTAGAATTATGCCACAATTAAATTATATCCAACTTCTCTTAACACACAAAATTATATTTAACTCCACTACCTGACCAGCTATAAGTACAATTCTCCACCACTACCTCCCAAATTGTCAACTTCAATCGCCTGACAAAAACCGACTTGATATCTATAAGCCTTACAAAAACTGAGGTCAAAGTCTGTAGTCACACCGTGTTGCAAAAGTCTGGAATACTATCACTACACCAGTCAGGGCAATCATTTATTTGAGCTGCAACTAAAAGAATTCCTGTCTGAATCCTGGCTTTGCACCTGCTGACCTCCTGGTTAAAATTTCAGCTCCTTCTCCTCCAATACCTATATACATTCTATCTCTTTTTTTTCTGTGTTTTATTGCTTCCCTTACTTTTATTTTCTTTACTCTTAATCTTTTGTTTACTCATTATTTCTCATGTCTCCCATATCTGCTCCACTTATTACCTTTAACAAATACTTTTTCTCACTGTCCCCTCCCTTCATGTACTCTTTCTTATCCACTGTTTGAATGTGCCACTCTAATATGTACTTTATGAGTGAGTAATAAACTCTTGCACTTATAACATGTAAAACATTTAAATGCTACATGATATTATATTTATCTCATTTCAATGATGGTAAACGTGTATTATTCTATGTCATGTGTGTAATAATATTTGCATTAATCCATGTATTTACAGTATATTGTAATATGATATCAATGTTTACCTGTGTATATGTATTTTCTGAGTCTATGTTTAGCGATTGAATGGCATGCTCCTTGAACAGCCCCTCATCTCACAGATAACATCAAACGTGCCAATTATTGAAAGACCATATGATCGTAACAAATATCATCAAGCAATCATAGTTGGCCAACATAAGGAAAATGCCATAAAGTACTTACTTACGGGTAACGTAGGGATAAGGAAATCTGCCCTTTCCAACTGTAGTGTGATCTCTGAGTTGGTACATATAATTAGTGGAGGGTGTGATAAGTGGGGTGTGGGGGGCAAAGACCTCACATAAGGATGGTCTGGTGTTCACCGAATCCTCCTCATGTCGGGGGCTGCACCCCCAAACCCCCCCCACTAACTAAATATACCAATTCCGAAATCATACTGCAGTGGGAAAAGGGCAGTTTTCCTTATCCCTACATTACCCAGAATAACGTACTTCATGCCATTTTCTTTATGTTGGCCAACTATGATTGTTCAATGATATTTGTATGATCATATGGCCTTTCAATAAAACTGCCTTTCGATGTTATGTTTGTGATGAATGGGCTTTCAAGGAATATGCCATTCAATCAGTAAATATAGACCAGCATTTTCTGTACTTTTATTTGTGGATCTTTTTTCCTTGGGCCTTTGCTGAAAACAGATAAATTTATCCAGTCAGACTTTTCAGCTAAACAAATGTCAATAAATAAATTAATACATTTCCATAAGCTGATCATAGTTTTCTAGAAAATGTGCTACCATCATCTAATACCCTGTCTCTACCTACTCTGTTGTCTCTGACTTTCCCAGAATATTTGACCAATTTCTACCTCATCTGCACCACATCTCCAAAAAAAATGCATTCAGCATTTTACTCTCAGTAAACAGCTACTTAATGGTGGATAATTCTTATTTCTGATCCCAGAAATATAGTTGTCCCTGTGTATTGTTCATCTCTTTCCCATGCCTCTCAACTATTAGTGCAAGAAATACTTAGAAAGCTGATATCAGGTTTTTCATTAGCATGACTTTTCTAAAGGGTATGAAGTCTGAAACTCAAACATCTGTCATTATTTTCTGACTTCAATTCTCAATGATTTGTTGGAAACTAAAACTTTTATGAGAAACAGAGCAAAGATATGAGGCAAAAGACTGGACATTCTGTGAAAATCTGGACAGTTGAGAGGTATAACCTTTCCATAGTTCTTCCATTGTGTGGCCTATAAGGCTAAACCCTCAGTCAATTCCCACCTTTTCTCCAGTTGGATTCTGGCCAGCTCGCTGTTATTGCCAGAGTTCCTTATACATAAATATATATATATATATATATATATATATATATATATATATATATATATATATGGTAACACGTCTACCGTTCTCTACACTTAGCCACTTCATCCATGCCACATCTGTATCTTAGGAGAGTTTCTGGTTGTTAACTACATCTTTATGTATGTTTCTCAAACAAAATATGTAAACCATTGCCAAGAAGGGAACCCATATGTATCCTGCAGGTCTTGATTAATAGGAGGATCATGAACTTGGCATTTCTGAATCCCTGGGAGAGTTTACAATCCAACCTATCATACAATCCATTCCAAACTTATCATGTAAAAGTTATTCTTACACACAGCCAAGTCTATGTTGAGATGTTAACCAGAATGACCACTGAAATTGCTTGTTTTCCTTTTAGTAGAACATGTCATTATTACAGATTCTTTCTTAATATTCTCTTGACTCCAATTATGGTCTCCACCAACCTCAAAAAACATATTAGGGTAGAGTTCAGGATGATAACATTTCAGTTGGTTGTTCCTTTTCTCACTTTTTTGGGCTACCTTGGACTTCAGTCTTCAAGCTCCAAAGAAAGCTTCTCAGGTTTTAAGAGGGAGAGCAAAACTTGTGCTCTGTGGTTCTCCCTTTTGATCTAGTGATTGTGTTTGGAGTGTTTACAATATGTTTGACTCTGGCCATGACAGTATTCAGGCTGAAGATGACCCACATAGGTTCATAAATTCATAGGTGTGTAATAGGCTAATGGCCCTGGAGCCTTTACAAGCCTAACCCATAGGATTACCCTGGCATTGTGCCACCCGACCTTAGTTCCTAGTTCCTTTGTTGAGTAGAGCCACTGGAGTGATCCCCAGGGTGAATTTTCTATTTCCCATCCACTCATCAAGATTTCTCTTGAAGAGGGCCAGCGAGGTGCTCTGCTTGACATGTATGAGAAGTCTGTTCCATAGCATGGGCAGTCTCTGGGTTATGAACCTGTCCCTCCAGCATGTTCTATTGATTGTGGTAATGAGGTTGAGGTCTCTGGAGCACGTGGTGCGGAGGGATTGGGATTTCTTTAGATGTAGCATTTCTAACAGAGCAGGGTCAGAAATGGCTTTGTAAATCAAGCAGAGATCGCCTCTAAGTAGGTGATATGAGACAGAGAATAGTTGGAGTTTTTTGAGTCTTTTCATATAGGACAAGTGTTTAAGGCCTAGGATCTTCTTTGTGAGGTACTTTTGTGGCCTCTCCAGTTGTTGCAGGTGTCTAGTGAGATACACGCCAAATGGGGCATTGTACTTGATGATTGGCCCAATGATGGAAGAGTAGAGGGAGACAATGACCTCTTTCTTCCTGGATGCAAAACCCTTAGTAATGAGATGTGTTACATAGAAGGACTTTCTGACCACAGTGGCAATGTGGCGGTCAAAAGAGATGTTGCTGTCAACCTGTGTTCCCAGATATCTTAAAACACCTTCTGTGTTCAGTGGACTACCATCAATGTGCTAATTCAAGGGAACCGGGTTTTTTCCAAGGGGGATGACGACACATTTTTTGGAATTGAGCTTAAAGCCATGGTTCTGAAACCAGTCGTTGGTGTCATTGAGGCCTTTCTGGAGGATGTCAACATCACTTGGGGAGTTAATAATAGCTCCCAACTTGCAACTGTCTGTGAACTTTATCAGACAGAGTCCCATCATGTTGGCCTGGACTTCAGAGAAGTAGATACCAAACAGGAGAGGACCCAGGACCGAACCCTGTGGGACTCCACTCATGAATGGTCGGCAGTCTGACTTGAAGTCAGCTACTTTCACACTGTGGGTTCTATCTGTGAGCCATTTTCCAACCCACCTAGTGATATAGGGGTTGATGCCTGGCTTAGTGAGTTTTTATATGATTCCTGAGTGGGGAATGGTATCAAAGGCCTTGGCCAGATCAAGGTAGGCTGTATGAACCACCTTGCACGAACCAAAAAGAAAAGAAAAGATAAACTGAAGACCACAGACGAAGAATCCACTTAAAACACCAGTTTATTGCATGCCAACATGAACATATAAAATGTTTTTCTCAAATGTTGAATTTTGCTGTAGAAAATGCTTTTTTGTGATTTTATGCAGTATAAGCATAAGTTGGTATATAACTTGAATAAGAAGGAATGGAAGGAGCTACAGGCATTAGCGAATAATGAACATCTTATTATTAAACCATCTGATAAAGGTGGTACGATAGTGGTGATGAATGTTGCTCACTATTATAAAATGTGTATGACACATTTAGATGATATCAATACCTATGTTAAGAGCAATACAAATGAATATATTAAGGCTATGAATTACTTTGACACCCTTATATCTAAGGGAGTGAGATTAAAATATTTTTCACAAAATGACAAAGATAAAAAGTTTAATACTGATGACAGTGAGGTGGCTTTATTTTACTGTCTTCCAAAAATTCATAAAAGTGGGGTTGACCCACCTGGTAGGCCTATTGTATCTGCTCAAAAATATTTTTTATCTAATATTGGGAAATTTTTGCATGAATATTTATTCCCTTATGTAATAAAGTTACCTAGTTATATTAGGGATAGTTTTGATTTTTTGGAAAAATTATCTAAAATACAATGGAGTGCAGATATGTTTTTTATAAGTGTTGATGTTGTTAGTTTGTATACTAACATACAGTGTCAGTTTGGACTAGAAGCAGTAAAATATTTTTTTGGGTGATAGTCCAGTAACGTGTTATATTATTGAAATATTGGAATTTTGTTTGAATAATAATTTTTTATGTTTAATGAACAATTATACAGACAAATCAAGGGCACTGCCATGGGGGCATCCTTTGCCCCCATGTATGCCAACCTGATGATGGGTTTGTATGAATTAGAATGGTTATATCATATAGATTTTTTTTAAATTATGTAGTTAGTTATTTTCGTTTTATAGATGATCTTGTTTTTATTTGTAAAGGTGGGATATCTTATGTTGGTCAGTTTATGGAAGTTATGCAACATAATAGATTTGGACTTTCCTTTGACGGCATACAGGTGGGCAAAGATATAACTTTTTTAGAAATTCATCTGATTTTGGAGGACAACAATATCTTACGTATGCCTGTGCATAGAAAATTCGCTGATAGTAATCCGTATTTGATGGGGACTAGCTGTCATCCAGTTCATACTTTGGTCTCCTTGCCCTATAGGGAATGTATGAGACTTAGACGGCTATGTAATACTGACATGGATTTCTTTAAAGAAATTAGTGTGACTAGTGAGATGTTTAGATTGAGGGGCTATAGTGAAGCTAGTATTCAAACAGCTATAGATAAGGTTATTAATGAACAACATAAAGTTGGTACTTATAAGTATGGAAGTAAGGAGTGTAAGATGTTAGAAATCAAGAGGAAAGATTAGTTTATTTTGTCTCTACATGTAGTGTTTTCAGTGATGTTTTAATAGATATTGTTAAACACTACTGGCATTTTTTGTTTAGATCAATGGACCTAAAAAATGTATTGTCTAGGTCTTTCGGCATCTCATTTCATAGAGGTAGGAATTTAAAAGATATTTTGGTACATAATAAATTTAAATATCCCACTGAGACATTATAATATAGGACCATGCAGAAACTAGGAACTACACCCTGTGGTCATTGCAATGTATGTCATTATATTGTTCCAACTTTTAAGTATATAAATAGCCATGTATTTGAGGTTAAAAATATATATAGCTGTAATACTGAAGGTATTATTTATGTGTTGAAATGTCTGTGTAACCTTGTATATATAGGAAAAAGTAAAAGGAAGTTTAAAACTAGACTGCAGGAGCATGTCAGGAATATTATAAATAATAAAGAAGATAGCCCTGTTGCTACATATTTTATGCTGGTTCACAATTCTAATCCAAATGGGTTACAAGCCACTATCTTGGAACATATTATGAAGGGTGTATTTTATGATGATTTGTATAAAAAGAAGTTGTTATATAAAGAAAGTATTTTTATTTTGAAATATGACACTTTCTTTCCTCAGAGTCTGAATGTGAAATGTAACTGGAGGCTTCTTATCTGATGATAAAGTAGTATTAAGTATTTTTTAATGTTTATTGATTAATTGGTTGAGGCTGCTTGTTTAATTGTTAGATGTATTAGGGTATATAAACTGTGTAAGTTATGTGATGTTTTATACTCCTTGAAGGTGGTTGCCGAAGCGCTAGAGGTGCAATAATCTGTATGAACCACCTTGCCTTCATCCACAGCTCTGGTTACTGACTCAAACAATTCAACCAAGTTGAGCAGGCATGATCTACCCTTCACAAAACCAAACCGTGTAGGATCCAGAGTTTGGAGATTCCCTATATCCTTGTTTATTAGGTCCATGATGATGCATTCCATAGCTTTGCATATCAGACTCATCAGGCTAATTGGGCGATAATTCCAGGGGTCTGTAGTCGTTCCTCCTTTGTGGAGAGGGATGACTGTAGCAGTGCACCATTTGGTAAGGATAAAGCCTGAGGTGAGGCTGTGATTGAACAGGGCACACAGGTGGGGTGCCAGTTCACTCTGTCGTTCATGTAGAACACAGCCAGGGATATTGTCAGGTCCCATAGAAGCTGTATTCTTGGCCTTGGACAGTGCTGTTTTAACCTGTGCAGCAGTAATACTGGGTGCCTGGCAATCTACTGGTATTGTGATTGGTCCTTTGGGGGGGTGGGTAAAGTTAGCACTGAATCTGTCGGCAAGTATATTGGCAATATCTGTTGGCTTGGTATAGGAGGTACTATTGTGCAGTAGTTCAGAGCAAATCTGGGTATTGTCTTGGAGATTCTTTACATAACTATAGAAGGCCTTGTGGTTGTCTTTACGATCTGCTGCAATTTTGTTTTCATAGCTAACTTTAGAGGATTTGATGAGGAATCTCAACCTTTTTTTGAGGCTAATAAGGGAGTTTTTCCAGTCTTGGTACTTCGCCTTATTCCGCATCAGTTTCCTCCATTCTGTTGTAGAGTTTGTTTATGGCATATACTGTTATCTGCCTGACTAGTTCACCCATGTGCATTATCAGGAACAACTATGCAGCCACTTATGTTATCATTCTTTATCTGAAATCTAATTAAGAGAACTTAGATCTGTTTCTATCCTGTATGAAATATTTCTTAGATCCTGATATATTCAGCACAAAAGAAAGTGATTATGACTCAAGAGAGGTTAATAGTGGCAATGATCCTGTTGAAGATGTAATTTTTTAGTTCATTCCTTGATATAAGTATAATGTGTATTTGTGTTGCATTTGTGTTATTTTAGTACACTTTTAATAGCTATAACCTTTCTTTCTATCCTGGGTCAGACATCCATAAACATCACGGTGGTACCATTGTCCAAACTGTACATAAGGAATTTCCAGAACTGATTCAGTGGTAGTATGCAGAAACAGTTCAGTGAACTCCTCACAGACTGAAACATCCTTGAATCAGTGTTTACTTATAAAGCTCCATTATGGATTTCAGCTGTTAGCAATGAGGGCACGTATTTTCCACTTCCTCATCTTATCATCCAGATCAGGATGATGAATGCATTAGACACCACTGGGAGTGCACATCATGAGTCTTGGACCAGTGGGAGTGCACATCATGAATCTTGGACCAGTGGGAGTGCACATCATGAATCTTGGACCAGTGGGAGTGCACATCATGAATCTTGGACCAGTGGGAGTGCACATCATGAATCTTGGATAGTTGAAAGTGTCTAGTCCCAATTAGGGAACTTATTCCATATCAGTATGAAGGAGATGTTGCCATTCATCCTAGTCCTAAGGCTTTTGAGAAAATCCTTGAAAACATCCTGGAGTTTATGGAGAATGCCATGGTCATGTGGTTTACAAACAAGCAGAAAGACATTCCTTTTTTTGTAATTTGAGCCAGATGGATATAAAGCTGTGAGATCTGGTTCTGTCTCTCAACCACATTTTGTCCATGCTGCATCGACTAAAAATTACAAAAAAAAATGGCAAATTACAAAGATGAATGTTTCAGACACAACAGATTTACAGCAAGATGATCCTGTGATACAATTTCTGCCTTCCAACTTCATGGGCCAGGGTTCCAGTCTCACTTTTGTCACCAGATATGTGAAGTTTGCATTTCTTTCCTCTTGGTTTTCCTCCAACAAGTTTGTGATTGATTTACTACACTTATTAAACTTTGCATATATAATACATACATACATACATATATATATATATATATATATATATATATATATATATATATATATATATATATGTGTGTGTGTGTGTGTGTGTGTGTGTGTGTGTGTATAGAGTGTCAAAGAGAGATATGATATAGATATTACCACACAACCAGAGGTGTTGTGAGGAATGCGCCTGAAGAATAAGCACCTTACAATCCCTGGGAGTGTGTTAATATCTGCACTAGTCATATCTTCCAAGTGCCTTATTATATTTATTAAATGGACATCTGTACCATTTTTCATAATTTAAAATTTACATGTAATTGTTTATGTGTGGTGATTAGTTATATGTTTAATAATGTAATTTAATGCAAAATAGTTCTTCTACCCATTGTAACTAATTAATAGCTCTGCAGGGTTATACTTTTTAACAGTGTGAAATTTTGGCCTGAAATTTTCAGGCTTGTCATTTAAGGAACTTTTCTGTCAAATTATTGTGTGCTATTGCACAGTCCAGTTTATAAACAGGTGCTGATGCTACATAACACCTCATCTGAGTTCTGACAGGTAAATGAGTCTTGATGAGGAGGTTGACTGTAGAGCATTGCTTCATAACTACATGTACTGCTTTCCAAGGGGCACAGCTTCAAAGGTATTCAGAATAGTAATCATTTTGGTAGCAATTACAAGAACTAAAAGACTCATATATATATATATATATATATATATATATATATATATATATATATATATATATATATATATATATATATATATATAAACAGAAATGCCCTTCCTTCATTTCTTTCAGATGATTTAGCTAATGATACGCTTGTTGTACCCTAAAATATTCATAGCTATAATCATTTTGGTGGCAACTCCCAGAACTGAAAATACTTATGGAAGCACTAAGGTGCCCCTCAACCACATCATTTTGCTTAAGTTGGTTAAGCTGATAGGATACTTGTTGTCTTTAGTTAATTGGGTTTATCTGGTAATTTTATGTGTGTTTTATTGCTGTTTCAATATACACTCATTTTCATACAGTGTTTTATTTTTGTGCACTGTTATCTCCAGAGTTACCTCTTAGGCCAAACAGAGAGTCTTTCTACTGCATTTGTTTATTTAGGCAATTTGACTAATAGGTTAGAGTGGCTACTTTCTGCTGCTGTTTCATTGCTGAAAATGATTTACTTCCTATCTCTTCTTACAGTACTTAATTTTCTGTTTGAGAAGTTTAGGCTTTAACTTTATTCAGGAGATTTTTTTTACCTTATTAGATGTCTTTTACTGTTCTTGCTCAGGTAATGTACTTAAATTTGAGTTTTTATTAATATGTGTTTAATTTGTGCCATAATCCTGATTCCTGTTTTGTTCCACTTCTTTTTTTATCATTTATTTATTTATTTTGCAGATTTAGTAATGCATTTGAGTTGAGAATGCATACATCTGGTGTTTGCTGTTGCTTTTTTATTTACTATTTTTTTTTCGCTGTTGTTTTTTTTTTTTTTTTTTAGTATTTATGGTCTGAATTCATGAATGGTCACACTCAGTTCAGTTATAGTTTACACTGCATGGCTCACTATTTGGTATTCATTAAACAGTTCTAGTGTAGAGCCTCAAAACAAGGATAAGCAGCAGAATATGCCAATGAAAGCATAAGTAGCCAAATTACATGCTAATTCACCAATCCAAGATGGTGGAACTATTCAGAAGCCTATAAAGCAATCATATCAGTGTAGCCATTTGCCTTGAAATACTAAACTCTTTGAATTACAGCCACGATTATACTTAGAAACAAAAAGCATGATAGGGGTTGCTACTGCCATCATTAACCTGTATGAGCAACAGGCTTTAATTCAAGGTACTGCTCCTACTGCCAGACCACTGCCAAGAGGAAAAAGGGTGTTTAGACCCTGTTTGACTTACCATACACTGCATGACACAGAAACTGTGGAGTGAACAGGGAAACCCTAGAGGAAATATGCAACCTCTTTCAGGGAAATTGTGGAGAGCCCATCCTAGTGGAAACAAAGGCATGTGTAGCTTTATGCATACTAGCTACACATACTTTCCAAAGACTCACAAGGGCTATATTAGGGGTGTAAAAGGCCTCAGCTTCCAGAATATTACATCAGTTTCTAAATGCAATGCTACAACATGCAATAAGTCATATCTGTTTCCCATGCACCCCAGAAGAGAGAGCAAGAACAATGCAGGAATTTTATGTAATACCTCCCTTTTCTGATGTTTTGGTGTTCATAGATTGCACACACATAGAAATAAAAGCCTCATTGAACAGAAAAGGAGGTACATTAATAGGAAATTGGATACCACACTATAAACAGTCAGGTTGTCTGTAATGCCCAAAGGATCATCAGCAATGTTGATGCAGGTAACTCAGGCAGTTTCTGTTACTCAGACATATGGCACTCCTGTGAGTTGTATATATGGTTTGATAGGGGCAACTTTCCTCAAGAACATTTAGTGGGGGATGCAGGTTATGCATTGGAACCTTAGCTCATGACCCATGAGAAACCCACGCAACTCCACTGGGCAAAGATATAATGATGCCTACACTTAAACTAGGAATAATGTAAAATGTGTATTTAGCTTTCTCAAATTAAGGTTCTGGTATGTAGACACCTCGGGAGGTGTCCTGCAGTATGACCCAGCAACCTCTGCCGAAAAAGTCATAGTTTGCTCTATGTTGCACAATATCATTCTCAGGAACCAGCTTCAACAAGGACAACTAGTGGCAGAACCACAGTTCCCAGTATCACAGGCAGGGTCTGCAACTACAGCAGATACAGATGAGGAGTTTGAGGGAGAACCAATAGCTGCAGATGTTGCTGGAGACATAGGTGCGCACAATATGTCATGGCTCTAAGAGGAAAAGAATAGCATACACACTGACTACAAAATGAAAAACTAAAAGCCTAAGCACATACAAATATTAAAACTAATGCCTGCAAAACTGTACAAGCTTTACTTAATCATGTAATGGTTGTCTTCTCATAGCATCAGAGAAAAAAAAAAACCCAAGGACACATCTTGCATCTGCAGTATTAACAAGTTAATATTGGAGCCTCTATAGAAAAAATAACAATAGAGTTATGTAACTGATTACTGTAACATGCAAATTCTTATGTCCCTAAGGTGATACATGTCCCAAGTGTACATAATGTCAGTAATAGATTATGAGTGATGTTTGTAATATACAGCTATGGATTTTGCCCAGTCCTATGTATTAAACATTTCAGTTGACCACTCTATATATACTAGTAAGCATGTTAACGTTAGCATCATTTGCACAAATATAACAATAGACAATACTTAAACATTGACTTTGATTGCATTAGTAAGAACAGAAATAGTAACAGAAATGCAGTGAGGGTCAACAATTACAGAAGCAATCATTCACGACTGATTATGAACGATGAGGAAAAATGTTTATTCTGCAATGTATTTACATTAAAGGAAGGTTCTGAGGTAGCAGGCATCAGACATATATTCCACCAAAGGCACAAAGAAATTTGCAAAAGACAGGGCACAGTCATTAGTACTTACACTGTTTGGGGGGGCAGAGCAAACCTGACACCAAAGAAGTGAGTGTGTGACAAGTAAAACAAAAATGTATTCCTTAGGTACCCGATTTGCAGGGCCAGTAGCAAGATATTTATAGTAGTCATCAATAATGCTTATATAAGTAGTGTGTGTGTGTGTGCGCATGCGTGTGTGTGTGTGTGTGTGTGTGTGTGTGTGTGTGTGTGTGTGGTGGTAATGGAAAGTACTTGTTGAATGTGTGTGTGTCTGAATGAAAACAAGCAATGTACTAGCACTATATCCCTGCATCCCAGTCAGGTGTGAGCCATACATGGTAGAGTAGGCAGTTCAGCATCGTCACCCCAGACCACAATAATTACATCTTGCCAGGAGATGCACTTCTAGTTCCATGGCCCTGGCTAGAATTTGGGGCACTACCTGAACATGAATGATGTCTACTGGATGAGCTCTCATCGCAACTACATCCTGAACCATGACTATGTTGCCTACTACTTCTGGGTGTGGACACCACCAACACTGACAGAGCAGTGGAAGTAGTGCCATTAAGGGAGAGGGATCTTGCACGGCCTTATCAGCTAACACCAGATAATGTAGCAGTTCTACAGCCATGTGGATGCCAACCCACCCCAGAAGAAGTTCCGTTATAGACACTGCTAATCCAGTGTGTCATTCAGCCTGTCCAAGGAGTCACCCACACAGTTCAGGACTCCTGCATGTCAGAACATACAATATGCAGTACTCACACTATCTCTTCTGAAGCCCTTGTGGAATGTTCCTCTGTGACAGTCCTACACATATATCATATGGCACCTACTGACACACCAGCTTTAGGAGGAGGGTAGACAACACACCTTCTCTGAGCACCTATACCAACCTGGCTGTGTGGCATCTTGCCCTCATGATGGGTACGGGGAGAATCAACCAGTTCTGTAACTGGAGTAAGTACGCTACCCTGATCAACTAGTCACCCTCAACCTGCCCTATGTCTGAGGTCTCTGTGTCATGGGTATGTGTAGGTATACTGACTGTGTCTGAAATAGAGGCAGGAGATGTTGGAGGCACAATCTCAGTATCAGACTGACCATCTGCACCCACAGATTGTGCTTCCTCATCGTCGCTATCATCATCAGGGACTGCTGATACTCTTGACATCATGCAGTAGGAGTTCCACGGTGTCACTGGCAGGATCGCCTATGATAATAAGTAAGCAACACAAAAAATAAAATTAGAATAAACAATGATCAACTCTATGTAATGTGAAATGTATATTAAAAATTAAGAGATGCTAATGGAATGAAAACAAATAATTTTCAGTTGTGCTTACATCTACCTCTTATACATTAATAGGAATACAGAAAATATGCTTACCATGTGATGGTGGGTTGTGCAAAAAGTGAACCCAATGTGCCTAGATATAAAAATGGGGGATGAAACACAGACAATAAGCATCACAAAGCAAATGAACCAAGAAACATAAAACAATTGCCTGTGCAGAGTTGTCTGAATCTCTGATAGTGGACAGGAACTTGTCTGTTTCAGTCAGTGGTGGCTCCGTGGCAAGACCCCTGTAGGCATGCATTCACAGACAATTGCAACTGCCCGACATCTGACTGCTGTGATCATATCACTAGTCCTGTGTCTTAATCTGGAATATGTATATTCATGGCCTCTGACCACATTAACATCATTGACCACCTGCTCCCAGAAATGGCCATGGGGGATTTGTCAACCCTGCCTCTCTCTCTAAGAGGAATGACCCATGATGACATAGTGCCTGAATGATCACATCATTCTCAGTATCAATGTATAGCAGTTTATATGATGCAAGATGTCTTGGGCACCATAGCCCCATATTAGAGGAAACATAAAAGAAAACAAATACATACATAGTAAACCAAAGATGATTTTTAAGAAAAAAAAATCTATTCTTCTGTCCATCATACACAAGATATATGAAAAAGTCAGGCTCCATATCAGCACACACAACTTAATACAGATCCCCCTCCCTAGCAACCACCATAGAAAAAAAAAGAATTGATAAAAAATGCTAAACTCTGTAGTATATTTTTGCATTATCAACTTCTGTGGAGGGCAACCAGGTATACATCATACGCTTCACATAATTTTATGTGCTAATAATGCAAACCGCATGACTTCGCTAATAAGTACTGCTTCAGTCTTCTGCACTAAGTGGTCAGCTTTTCAGAATGAACTTCCCATTAAATGTCAGCAATATGCAGAAAAAAAATTGGGGGTCATGAAATGACTAATATGCATGATTATGCCAACTGCTACTGAGAATAATGCAGCCAGTAAACCAATAGTTGCACTGTAAAATATAATCTATAAATAAGTTTAAAACACATGAGAATGCAAAAAACAGCAACCTTCCTTTTCAGCAAGTCATTTGTTAAAGTAGCAACACATTTTTAAAGCAGTATTAAGCTCTCTGGATCCAAACAATTTCCCTTACTTCAGAACAATTTCCTTACTTTTATATTGTGCAAATTTAGCCCTCTCAGCACTTTGAGTATGCAAATAAGGTTTGAACTAGTTAGCATTCATGAATTCCACTATGTGCACTAAGGGTAGATCAGGTAAATATGGTGTATGGATCCACACAATTGCATGCACATGCCCAGCACTGAAAGGACAAACATTGAGAATTGTTACCTCATATGGACTTGCAAATGTGAATGATTAGTCTGACTGCACAGTCAGTCCTCTTGAATGTACACTTACCAAGGGTGTGTCAGTGAAACTGACAAAATAAAGAGAAGAAAATAGCTGCAGTGTTGCCAATTTTTGCTTTACATGTAAGGACATATTACCTTAACTGTTGACAACATCAAAGGCATTCACGCATCTAAATGCAATTTGCACAGGACAACTTATAGGTTCATAGGTTGGTACTAGGCTATCCATCCTAGGGCCTATACATGCCTAGATATAACAATTCCCTGGCTATTTCTTCCCACAATATTTACTTCCCTGGATCCCTGTCTATCAGGACGACTGATGTGATCCCTGGGGATGAATTTCTTGTCTCCCATCCAATCGTCACTGTTCCTTTTGAAGAGGGCCAAAGAGGTACTCTGCTTGATATGGGCAGTCTTTTCCAGAGTCTGGGTAGTCTCTGGGTCAGGAACCTATCCCTCCAGCATCTTTTGTTCATTGTGATGGCAAGGTTTAGATCCCTGGAGCATGTGGCTCTGAGGGATTGGGATTTCTTTAAGTGTAGCATGTCCAACAGCTCTGGGTTTGACATGGCCTTGTATGTTAAGCAGAGATCACTTCTGAGTAGAAGAAATGCCACAGAGTATAGCTGGAGTTTTTTTAGATGGTCAGCATAGGGAATCTGCTTTAGGCCTGTGATACTTCTAGTGAGGTATTTCTGAGGCTTTTCCAGTTGTTGCAAATTTCTTGAGAGGTACATACCAAACAGGGCACTGTATCCTATAATGGGTCTAATGAGGGATGAGTACAGTGGGGCAATGACCTAATTTTTTCAGGATGAAAAACCCTTAGTGGTGAGGTGTGCCACATAGAAGGATTTACTGACTGTTGTGGCTATGTGGTTATCAAAGGTGAGACCACTGTCCACCCATGTCCCTATGTTTCTTATCACACTTTTGGTGTTTAGCATACAGTCACCTATGTGGTAATTCATGGGTACATGTTTTTTCCCAAAGGGGTAACTATACATTTCTTGGCATTGAGCTTGAGCCCATGGCTCTGGCACCAAGCATCTGTTTCTGTAAGGCCCTTTTGTAGAATATCCACATTATTTGGGGATTCAATAATGGCTCTCAGTTTACAGTCATCTGTGAACTTTGTTATCCAGAGTCCCTTAGTGTTGGCCTGTACTTCACAGAAGTAGATGCCAAACAAGAGCTGTCCCAGGACTGAACCCTGAGGTACTCCGCTTGTCACTTGTCTGGAGCTGGATTTGGAGTCAGCTACTTTTACAGTGTGCATTCTGTCAGTAAGCCAGTTGGAAACCCATTGAGTGACATAGGGATTAATGCCCAGCTTAGTATGTTTATCTATTATTCCAAAGTGGGGGGTGGTGTCAAAGGCATTGGCAAGGTCCAGATAAGCTGTGTGGACCACCTTACCCTTGTCCACAGCTCTGGAGACTGATTCAAAGAAGTCAATCAGGTTCAGGAAATAAGATCGGCCCTTCACAAACCCAAACTGGGTGGGGTCCAGTGTTTGAACTTGGTTCTGTTACACCTGTAATGTCAATTGATAGTATGTCACATCTTGAGTACATGTAACCTACTTTTTTCTTCAGAGTAAATGTACACTTTGAGTATGTAAATGAGGTGTAAACTCATTAGCATTCATGAATTCCACAATTTTCAATAAGTGCAAGGCAGGTAAACTTGGTGTAAGGACCTACACAATTGTGTGTGCACACACCCCGGCAGTGTAAAGATGGGTATTGAGAAGCGTTAGCTGCTAAAAGCTTGCAAGTGTGAATGATTAGTCTGACTGCAGGAGCAAGCAGGGTTTTACAGTCAGTCCTTTTTGATGTACACTTACTGATTGTGTGTTAGGGAAAAGGAGCTTACGAGAAAGTTTGTGAGTACATTGACTAACTTAAGAAAGCAACATTTCTAACATCTCTATGATTTTTTTATGCCCACATTTTGTGCCACTGAGAACATTGCCACAACTCTAAATGAGCACATTACTCACTGAAACATATTTCAGCTGTTAGGCAAATCATATAGCAGTCTTGTTAGAGAAGCATAGATAAGGGAATGATGTTCACAAAAATAAAGAGAAGTAAAGAGCTGCAGTGTTGCATTTTTTATTTTACATGCAGTGAGGAAAGATTAGCTTAACTGTTGCTAATATCACAGACATATGCACATCTAAATGTAAATTATACAGCACAGCTTTCAGCACTTAGTTCTGTTGCACCCATAATGTCAATTGATACTATGTCACATCTTGAGTATATGTAAACTCATTGTTTTCTTCACAGTATATGTCTGCATCTGCTGCACATACTGATAATAACCTCAAGTGTGTGTTTTGAATGCCATAGTGTCCAGGGGTTCCAATTCAGAGAGGGTGCTGTTTGTGTGAACATAATGATGTTTAAGGAAAATATATTAATTTTGCAAGACAAGAACATTGAGAAAACACCAGAACTGTACATTTTAACTACTTGTTCATAATGTTTCCTCTATTTAAGCATATTTTTTTCTCTTCCTCATCTGCATACTACTTGGTATTGCACAATCCTGACTGCTAGCAGTCCATAGCAGTGAACTAGAGTTCACTTCCTAAAGAAAAAAATGAAAAATTTAATTTGGGCAACCCTCTATAGTGAAATGAGCCTGGCTCTCGTGTGCCTATGTTAGCAGTCTGGATAGTACTCAATGAAAGTCCACATGTCCGGTAACAAACTCTGTGGCACAAAGTGTACATGAAGTGAGTTTAAAGAAATAAGAATTTGATGTGGGATTCAAATCCAGTTTACCGATATTTGTTTATGACTTATTTCAGAATAAATGTTGACATCCAGTGTTGCATAAAAAATGAACAAGCTAAAGTCTGTGAGACATGATAAAAACTTTACCTGTAGTCCATGTGAGTTTATGTTTTAAAGATGTTGTAAACTAATATCTTCTCATTAGTAATAGCAATATATGCTATGTATGTTGTGGCATATGACATGTTATAGAGTGCTCTAACAGAAAACGTAGTAACAAGAGTAATATGGACATATGTCTCATATATGCTGGAGAAATTATCCTTATCTCACAATTATTCAGCATGGCAATTGTAGAATATATTGTAAATTTTTGTCATGATTAATTGTGTGTACTGCGTAAGAATGACCTCCTGTCATTCTCTGTGTGTCCATTTCAAAACAATTGACATTACATGAAATCATGATGATGTGTAACCTAAATGCTACTTGTGATGTTGAAAGCAGATGTGAAAAGGATAACTGTGTAAGGCTAATGCTATGATAGTTTTGTTCTTGGCTACACAGATCCATTAAATGTGTAGATTTGCAATACAAATTAATTTCTTTACACTGCGTTTTGCATTTGTACTCCACTTGGCAGTGCACAAACATGGTTCACTTCCTAAGGAAAAAAAGTGAAAAATTTAATTTGGGCTACTTTCTGAAACTTAAATTAGCTTGGTACCAGAGTGTATATGTCAGCACTATGGATAGTACTCAGTGAATAAATTCCACCTGTTAGGTAGCTATCCCTGTGGTGCAAGGTGTACATGAACTGAGCTTAAAGTAAAATGACAGCAATTGCAGGGTTCAGATCCAGTTAATAGATTATTTTACAGAGGGGTTCAGAAAGCCATTTGTCACAACATTTTGATTAGGAATGCCACAATAAATGCACATGAGTATCATAACTATGTTTATTGCAACAAATGTATCATTACTGCTTGCTGTAGAGGCCCAATATAATGTGTGTAAAGTATGTTAAATATGAGAATGCTGATATATAGTGAGGAATGCACATGCATATGTATGATGTACACAATATTTTTGTTATAATTATTGAGTTCTCACATATCATAAGTATGTGATTATTATAGTATGTGTTGTGAAGTACATATGTATGTGACATAACACACCATGTCTTTCTCAGGGTATGCAACTGCATGCATTTGAGATATGTTTACAAACACAAATACTGGCTTTTACATAGAAATGCAGTCCTATGACAAGTCACAGACATATAGTCATCTCTGTAGTATATCTGCAGTCATTGCTACACTACTATATCTCAAATTACCATGTTGAAAGGTAAATTTTCCTGTGGCACTGCCAGCTAATAGGCAAATTGTAACATTTTATCTTTTTTTTTTACTCATGGGTTCAATTCCCAGGTGGTACTATTCAGTCTTACCAGTGTGAACTCTCAACAGGCCAATCTGTCACAAGTCACACCATTTTTTCTCAACCAACCGTGATAATAACAAACACTATAAAGCATTTCATTGTTTCAGACTGAAACATATGTCAATAATTTAAGCACCACACATAGCCAAATCTCAATTCCATATTTCACACCTTCTCTGCTTTTTGATGTAATCAGTGCCAATGTGTTAGCCAAGTCATTACTGTGCTTCCAATTGTGCAAACGCAATTGACAAGGCTGTGCATATTTGTGCACAAGCTGTTACATGTGAGATCTGAACTGGGAGCCAATTCAGACATATATTTATAGCTTCAAAAACAAATGGTTCTGCCACCAATTCCACTTAAAAACACTTACAACTTGAAAACTTTAATAAAATATATGATGATAAGTTAACGTGAAATAAACACACTTGCTCATATCTGGTTTATGAGCTAGTGTGTTTATTTTATCTTATTGTATATTTTATTAAAGTTTTCAAGTTTTAAGTGTCACAAGTCACACCATTTAGATGCAAAAGTAAGGTATTGATGAGTCCAGAATTTTTGTAGCATTCCTTGTGAAGCTCTACAACCAGAGGCTGCTCCACAGGGATTATACTTAGTCCCAGTATAAGACTGAGGCTTGGAATAGCTTGACCAAGGCTGGCTTCAATGCAACTGGCATTCAACACACTGAGGAGCAATGTTGTCACTACAGCAATGATATGAAGAGGCACTAATTAAAGTCAGACTTGTCAGCCTTCTCCTGTGGCACTTGTGATTCATACTGTGTTCTCTAGATTGTGTAACTGCATACGTTGGAGGTTCAAATCTCACAGTGGAAAACATGTATGTGGCATCGATATCAAGTATGTATAGTTTCCTGAACAGCTGTGCTGCATCACATTCCACTCAGGGGAAGAATTTAACCTGGGTGAGGACTCCCCCATCCCCTTATTCCACTTTTACCACAAACATCTTTACAAAACACTGATGTGGCCATCCTTTCAAAGTGCACTATCTGACTCTAAATGTCAAATTCTCCTGTGGCATTTGCAGCTAATATTGCATTATCTAGATTGTGTAACTAAAAAGGTAGGTAGTTCAACTCTCACAGTGATGAACTTATGTGTGTGGCTTCAATATCATGTATGTATAGTGTCCTCAACATATGTGCTGTATCAACTTCCACTCACAAGTAAAAAATTAACATGGGAGAAGATTCCCCATCCTGTTTTCCCACTTTTACCAAAAGCATCTTCTCTGCATCACACTGATGAGATCACCCTGTCAAATGTGTACTATCTCCCGTAAAAACTAAGGCTTTTTCTGTAGTGCTTGCAATTCATACTGTAGTTGGTGTAACTAGTTAGGTAGGTGTTTTAAATCTGACTGTGGTGAATTTGGGTGTGTGGTTCTAGTGACAGGTGAGTAAAGCTTCTAAAACAGATATGCTGTGTCAATTTCCAATCATGAGAAGAATTTAACTTTGGACATAGCTCCCTCTGCACTTTATCCCATTTTTACCACAGGCATCTTCTCTGCTATACACTAATGAGGTCATCCTTCCATAACTGCATTCTCTCACTAAAACCATCAGACTTCTGCTGTGGCACTTCCATCTAATACTGTGTTCTATACATTGTGTAACTAGATAGATAAGATCTTCATATGTCAAAGTGGTGAACTTGTGTGTGTGCCTTCAATGTCAAGTACGTATTGCTTCCTGAACAGCTGTGGTGTATCAACTCCTGCTGAGGGGAAGAATTTAACCAGGACTCTCCCATCCCCTTATCCCACTGTTACAATGAACATCTTCTCTGTAACACACTGATGAGGTCATCCTTTCATAAGTGCACCCTCTCTCATTATAAAAGACAGATGCCTTCTTTGGCACTTGTGCTAAATACTGTGTTCTGTAGGCTCAGTAACTATATAGGTAGTGGTTCAAATCCAACATTGCTTAAGTAGCGTGACTGTGTGTACTGCCATGTACAACTTGTTCCATAACAACACCCCTTATGTAAAGCTCCACTTAGGAGATGTATTTTCTATGCCGAGGTCTACCCTATAAATTTCTATTACCCTAAGGCAATACGCAGTTTTGGAAATAAAATGGTTACATCATGCTTTCAAAACTGAAATACATCACAGTTGTATTATGACTTATTCTGTCAAGCTGGCTGTTGATAGTATTCTCTGTACAATGCATAACTAAAGATGGGAAGGGTTTGAATCCAGCAATGACTGACTGCTGTAAATATGTGCTCATCTGTTGTGTTGTGTGGAAAAGGCTTCTAATACATAAAATATGTGTAGCTGTATATTGTAACTGTAGTCTTCAACCACCCCCTTACCTTTTTAGAAGAACATCACCGTATTAAACAATGGTGATGTCATCCATTTAATTGTTCATGGTCACAAGTGTAAACCAGCATCTCATGTGGCAAGTGATATTCTGGCAGTGTTCTGTACCTTATGAGCTTCTGTAGTCTGTTCAAATACATCCATTACTCCACAGACTCACTTATGCCAGTATGACTTTGAATTTGCAGGTAGGTAACAATGCTGTCACCCAACTATCAGCTGTGTACAATTATTACAAAAAATTCTGCTCATATTTCACACAGGAATGCTTTATTGGGTAATGATGGTGTCATTAAATGACATTTGACTTTCCAAAGAGAACTAATAAAGCTTTTCCTGTGGCATAAGAAAATGAGACAATGTTCTACATGCTGCTGTCTTAGTAAGGTATGTGCTGAAATCAATGATTATCCACACATTGTGCATGATTGCCATTCTCCCATCACAGTGATGACTGCATTACATGTCACATGAATTTTATACCTAGAAACAGGCAATGTAAGCAACATTATTTTAAAGTAATTAGAGGTACACATATCCCGTGCAGAAATGGCATGATGTTACGTCTTCAGATACCCAAGTATCTCACAATTGTAGAACACTTGCACAGTGGTGTGTTCATTCTCTACAATATCATGTAGCTTTTGTCATCACATAGTCAGATGTTCAAAACCCACATTGTCTAACTGTAAGCATTGTTTATCCTTATGTTGTTATCCATGAATGACATCCAAAACTGTTATAATGTGAAAATTACAGTGGGAGAAACCTTTCCATCCCTTTCATCTCAAACAAATTTTTGCAACACAATAATATGATAGAATGACTTCACATAGGTGGAGTCTGACAGCCGTGTTAACTTCTACTGTATTTTTTGTGATTCATACTCATGTTGTTAGTCAGTGGGCTTACATAGCTTGCTGTTCAGTAACAGCAAAGGGCAACATTATATGAATGTATGACTTTTCACAAACAATAGTGCAGCAAGTTATTGTTCTCACTTGTCATCTTGGAGAAAAAATATAAACCCATTTTGTTATTTGCTGCCAGTAAAACAGATGGTCCTTGAATGTCATGGTAGGAGTGCCCCTGTGACACATGCATTCTGTAATGACTTCTATAGCATATCTACAATGATGGAGTATGTTTCAGTTGTGGGACAATGTTGTACAAAACAACAGGAATAGCTTTCTTGGACAAAAAATAAACATTGATGAACGTTAACATAGTTACCTCTCTGTCACCATTCTGACAAAATCATATTGTATAAATTATCCTGAAATGTTCTTTATTACTTCACACATTAATTTCTTTAATTTGTGACAATAACCATTGATATGTCGTGTGGCAGACATAGTCAATACACAGCTCTGTAGAGTTTGTAGTATTATAGGCAGGGGTTTGAAGCAGGTAGCATATTTATTTATTATTTATTTTACATTTGTTTACCAGGAAAGTCCAACTGGCCACAGGCCCTTTTTCAAGGAAGGTCTTGGGAGAAAAACTCCAAAATTAAAAAAAATGAAAGTACAAAATTACATTCATGCATGATTGACAAAATACAGAAGAACTTTACAACATACAAATATTGTATAACGATTCATGTTAAATTTTCTGTAGAAATGTACAATTTCAAATTAATTAGATATATACAGTTTCAATAACGGACATACTATATTCTATTCAGATGAGAATAGAAAGGCAAGAATGAGGTGTAGGCTCCTGTAATATTTTGGGTAACAAAGCTAGCCAAGACAGGTGCAAGAACAGAGCCAAGTGTCTGTTAAGTGTGACTTTAGAAGTTTTTTGAATTGTACTATAAGAGCAGTTGGAGGTTATTAGGGTTGGCAGTTTGTTCCTTATTTTAGGGATGAAGGTTGCGAAGAGTGAGTCTCTGGCTGAGTTGTTTGCTTTGGTGATGTCAAGATGTAGTATGTTACTGGAATGTACAGTATGCCTTTATCTGTGTTACATCACTTCCGTTTACCTCATTTTTACATCTATATAAGCACTTGCAATGCTATTTTATTGTTGAATTTGACGAAGTCCTGTTAAGTAGGATGAAAGCACTTATTCCTTTTGTACTATAAATAAAAGAAGTTTATACTTGATTTTTCTTTGTGGTATTTTGGGAGTCTTTATGGCCTAGGACCATCTGAGCCAGCTTTGCAGTGGTAGTGTTTGTGTATTTGTTGCCTTAACTACTGCACTCAGAAATTTGGACTTATTTTGTCTGTGTTGTCACAAGTTGATGCACACATTTCTAATATCTATCCTGGCATGTGTTCAAGTCTGGCAAGATGCCTATGTTGAGTAAGCCATTGATTGTTCACAGTCATTACTTAATTTCCATATAAGAATGCAATGTATTGCATGTCTTCCTACAAATGTTATATATGACTGTAATTGTTTTCTTCACACTGTACAGCTTTATAGGACATGAGAACTGAAATAATATTTCTTACTGCATAGTGTGATGCAAGATCATCATATAAAGTGTGATTGGGCCTGTGTTAGGACACTTTCTTGTGTGTTTGTGTTGTTTACATGCAGTTATGACAGTGTTTATTGCAATTTCTTGTGAGCATACCTGGTATAATCATGTAGTAAATGGGCTCTATTTACAAATGGAGATCTTGAACTACTGAAATGTCAGATCAAGTGTGGTCATTTCTCATTTGGGTATTTTGAGTGTTATTATATTATTGTTTAGGATGTACATGAATATACAACACATGCTTGCCTATTACACTTTCAAGGTAATATACCCCATCTATGTTGCCAAATGACAAGAAATGGTAAAACCTATCCCCTTCTGAAGTACATGACTCAGAAAGTGTACGGATCATATCTTCTTGTTTATACATGATGAAATGGAGACTACAGTTTTACTGTCACTTATCACATGTACATTCCCTGTATATAAATGTTGTATTCAATAACAGCAGTCTATGTGAATAGCCACTAATGTATCCACTGTCCTTTCTGTCATCTCAACTCAGCATGTTATCAGTTTTAACATATTTATTCCCCTTTGCTACAATGTTGCATTGTGCCCCTCTCACATCCATTGTTAGCATGTCTGTTTTGAGTTATGTACATGGGTCGAGAATTGGGAATAGGCTTAATTATTATTACATCGGTATGGACGTATTTATGTTTAAAATGTTTCTTTGCGACATAATCACATTTGAATGCATGACTTGAGTAAATTTTCTCCATTTAACTTCTCCTCATACTTATTTCTGCACTATTAACATTGTATTCTGTTAAATTCTCCCCATTTATCATTCACTCCATCTCAGTTCTTCTGTTCAACTTGCCCTTCCTTCATATAAGTTGTCCATGTGTGCTTGCATATTAGGTTTGCTTACAGGCAGGCAAGTTTGTTTACATTGTGTGCTCATACCTCTCAACCTGGAAACATGAAAAATCTGGACAAGGCCCATGAAAAATAGGTACAAATCTGTATGCTGATTAATGTAAAATTTGCATACATAATTGTGTAATGCTGCCCACTCTAATGGAATTGTGAAACCAACTTTCAAATGTAAACTAAAGAACAGACAACCAAAATATGGCACCAGAGTCTCCCTGCAACCATTCTAATATCCCATTACCTGGCTATTTTGTCCCATTTACTATAAACATTAATGTGGGCATACTGCTTTACTTCTACAATGATTATTTGGATTTTATGTTTACATTTTATAGCACAATGCACAAGCACTAATATATATCTGCTAAACAAAGCAATACTGTCTCACAATGAAAACAGGCTTGGCATTAAAACTTCTCTGCCCTTGAAACTCACATTGATTGAAACAGCATTGAAACCCACACCACATCCAAAGAAAATGCATCTGGCCAGTGGTGGACAAAGATTACCTTTGGGTTGTTTTCAAATCATAGGCCCCTTGTACACAAAACATAAAACAAACATGCATTCTTTGATACACCTTCCTGACTTTATTAAATTATATTCCTTGTATAATGCAGCACACTTGTTAGACTTAAGTTAGAGAGCATTTTAAATTTATTGTTTGAACATTTTTCCAGTAGGCAATGAAACAAAATGCATGAACCAATAATGACAAAACTGCCCAATTCAGAACATTTCCATCATAAACGTCTACTTCCACAAACACACACACACTATATATATATATATATATATATATATATATATATATATATATATATAATGACAGTAATGTAAGCAATAGGCATATTGCACAGCTTCCTGCACTTATTTTCAATTTCAGTTTTTTTTTTGGGGGGGGACAAAAGGCCAGAAATCAGGGACACATTTTAAACATTGCTTGTATAATTCTGGAAAGTTGCTAGAATAAAATGTTGTGTTACCACCATGCATTTCACTGCCAAGTCTTGAACCCAGGACCCTGTGCACTATAATCAGAGCAACATACCACTATGCCAAAGCAGTTTCCTGAAAGATAGGAAGACTGAAACTTAAATGGTATAATTTACTGAATTCAGTTCTCACTTCTCACCATAGGTCTCAACGTCTTAGCACAAAAAACCTGGACAAAGCCAATAATGGGGGAATACAGCCCCAAAATAGGGACAAATTTCAAATACTGATCTTACTGAACTTTAAATGCCTGTCATTGCTTACTGAATTCAATCCTTCTGTGAATTGCCACAAAAATCCTGAAAACCACATATTCAATGAGGAACAGAAGAAAAATATATTCAAATGCCTATCATTATTTAGTGAATTCAATCCTTTAGTGATTTGCCACAAAAATCCTGAAAAAAATACAGATTTAATGAGGAAGAGAACATAAATATTTGGCATAAATTCACAAGTGGTGGTGGCTAGGGACTTAAGGCTCTTTTTACCTGTACCCAAGGTACAGGGTTTGAGTCTGAGTATCTCTAGCCACCAGGTGTATTCATTCAGGATACACACACACACACACACACACACACACACACACACACACACACACACACACACACACACATATGCACACACACACACACACACAAACTATAATTTCATTTCTGTGCTAGATCTATTCAAACAGCCAGCCTGAAAGCATGTGAGCCCTTGTGAAAGATCCATTCAAACAGCCAGCCGAAAAGCATGTGAGCCCTTCAGCTCAATTCTGACAGGTTGACGAAGCTGATGTCATCGTGCATGTGATGATGTCAGCTCAAAAAGCCACAAAATAAAAAAAAATTTCAAAACAGCTGGAAAAAAAATTGGAAATGAAAAGGTGCTACTCGGGAATCATGGCACCCCATTATTTGGACCCCAAAACTTGGTAAAAACTGGGTAATTCAGTATGGTTGGTAGGTATGTGTGTGCTCATGTTTACCTGCACCGTTTCATGGCCAGCAACACTGCAGCTGTCCACAAAATGGTGTTTGTAAACATGTAAGCATGATGAACAGCATGCATATTCAATGAGAGCTGCTGCTCATTGTGCTAATGCACTGAAATTATGTAGGTTTCATGCAAAGCCTACACAATTGTTAATGAATCCCAGGGTACATGTTTTGGTAGTTTTCTCTTGCCAAATGACATTTCAAAATGGTGATAGTTAGTTGGATATTGAGGTCCGTCAGATAGTAGGGATTTACCTTTGCCTATGTGGCTGAAAAAGGTCCACAGGCCATTTCACTTAACTGGTAAACAAATAATAAAGTAAGACAAGAAACACAGTCAGTTTAATTACAGATGAATAAATTAAATGTATTCTAAAAAGCATGTAATACATCTTTAGTTAAATCCTGTCATCAATTAAAATGACATTATTAGCAGGGAGCAGCATAAAGAAGCGTAAAGAAGCATACAGAGATGGTCATTCAGAAGATTAGCTCATTCCCAGATACTGAAATTGGAGAAATAGGGTGATATGATGAAATTCTCTCTCAAAAGTGAATAAGAATGTATATGGATAGCAGATCATAGAAGAGTTTGAACTGGCAGATGATCATTATGGAGGAGTAAATAAACATTTAAGAGTGAGTAGCTGAAGATAAGTCAGGTGAGATAGCATGTGTGAGTGATGTGAGAAAACACAGAGAAGGAGTTGGGTGGAGAATCAAAGAAAGTTAGCCAAACAAATAGTGCCAATTATTGCTGAAATACATGTTTAAATAAAAGAAGGAAAGGCTAAACATGGGCACATTAGAAAATAATGTAGATGGAGCCAGTGGTGTAATGGTTAAGGCAGGTTAAACCAGGAGGGGGCATTAGGTTGCCTGGTGTCTAGCTGCCCAGCTTGGTTACCTGGGTTTTCGCTAGTGAGCAAAAGCTGGATGTAAAACCAATTAACCTGCCAAGCATGAACTAAGAATTACTACAGTCAATGTAGGCTCACTGACAGGATGCAGCTTGGAAATGGATGACATGATGGTACAGAGGAGGATGGACAGTCTATGTATCCTAGAGACAAGATGGTAGGGTAGTGCAGCAAAGCCACTTGGCTTGGGATCTTGTTTCTTCTACTCAGGAGGATTGGTGTGGAAACTGTGGTGAGAGAGAGGCTTCATATGGCAGTGAGGGATGTCATCAGTATTAGTGGAGACTCATGGCAATCAGAATTCAGTGTAATGATAGGGCAGTATTCATAATCTCAGCTTATGCCCCACAACAGGGTTGTAATGGTGAAAAAAATACTACATTCAGACAGCAGTTGCAGGACCTACTAGATAAAGCAGGACAACAGGAATTGGTGTTGAGAATGAGTGACTTGAATGCAGTATCGGAACAGACAGAACAGCATATGAGGATTGCTTGGGTCCGCATGGGTGGGACAACAGGAATAAAGAAGGAGAGGCCACTCAAGACTTTTGTCTGGCAAATGGCTTGGTAGTAGCCAATACATGGTTCAGCAAGAGAGACAATCACAAGATCACACACAAGAGTGGCCAACATGTAACTCAGGTTGACTTTCTCCTTGTAAGGAAAGGGCATTGTGGCAGACTCAATGATTTCAAAGTCATCCCCAACAGTCATCCCACAGCATAAACCACTGGTTGCCACAATCAGCTGTAAGCAGTAGTCAGAGAACACTCTAAGGTCAACAGTGACCAAGCTGAAGACCTGTAAGTTGACTGGAGAGAAAGCACAACATTTCAAGGAATTACTTATGGCTGTAGCACTCCCAAGAAGAGGAAAAAATAGATGGAGTTGAAGAAGAATGTCAGTGCCTCAAAAAAGCATGTGTGAGGACTACAGAAGAGACATTTGGCCCAACAATGTATGAAAATAAGGTACATAAGGACAACTGTTGGCAGAATGCAAAAGTCCAGGAAGTCATCAAAAGAAAGAATGAGTGCAGGAACAAGTGGGAGATAGAACAAATGGACAAGGCTAGGAATGAATACTGGCTGGTTAACAAAGAAGCTAAAAAAGGAGTTGTAATAGCAAATAATGGGGCATTGGAGGCATTCTACCAGCTTCTGGAAAGTGACTCAGTAGTTGGCACAAAGAAAGTATATCAGGTTGCAAGGTAAAGTCAGAAAGATAAAGAAGATAGTCAGACACCATGCATAAGGGATGCCAGCAACAACCTGCTCAACAATCCACAGGACATCACAGGCAGATGGAAGGAGTACCTCCAGCAGCTTCTGAATGAAGAAAACCCCACAGAAGCTGTACTGCCCCAGACACCGTCTATGATGAGAGAAGAAGAGGAGCCCACCATAGAAGAAGTAAGAATAGCCCTAAGGAAAATGAGGTCAGGGAAAGTGGTAGGCTCAGATGAGGCCACAACAGATATGATAAAAATGCTGGATAAGATAGGGGAGAAATGGCTCCTGAAGATACTCATAGCAGTGTGGAGAGAAAGGCATAAACCAGATGATTGAAGAATAAGCATACTCATGCCACTGTACAAGACAAAGGGGACATCCACAACTGTGGGCAATACAGAGGTATCAAACACCTGTCACACTGCATGAAAGTTCTGGAGAGGGTGATTGATAAACATATACACAGAGTAATAGAAAGTAAGATGGGAGATGAGAGGTTTAGATTCAGATAAGGATACAGTACAACTGACCAGATGTTTTCAGTGAGACAGATAGCTGAGAAGATGCTAGAGATAAGGAAAGAGTCCAAATGGGCATTCCTAGGCTTTGAGAAAGCATATGACAAGGTCCCAATAAAGCTGATTTGGGCAGTACTGCGGTGGTTCAAAGATCCAGAAACATTGTTAGAATTCATGCAGGTCTATGTACAAGGACCCAGTGGTTCAAGTATGAACAGTGTTCGGTTTCACAAAGGGGTTCCCCGTGAAAGTGGGTGTGCACCAGGGTTCAGCTCTGAGCTTACTGCTGTTCATACTGGTGATGGACTACATTAGCAAACAGGTCAGAGAGTGCAGATCAACAAAGTTGCTGTGTGCAGATGATGTGGCATTACAATCAGACTCTGAGCAAGAAATTCAGCAAAGGATAGGGAAATGGAATGTAAAACTGAATGCACACGGGATGAAACTAAGTATAAGATAAGACAGTGGTAATGGCAGCAAATTGGGGAAATCAGAATAAGCCGAGACCTGAGACAGAAGGAAAGATAGTGGAACAGGCTAATAGCTTCAAGTATCTGTTTGGGTTGGTTGAGGAAACAGGAAGTATAAATGAAGAGGTCAAAGCTAGTATAAGAGAGGCTGCAGCCAACTGGCATAAAATGTCAGGTATAGTCTATGACAGAAGAATGCTTAAGAAGCTGAAAAGTAAGGTGTACAGAGCAGTGGAGCAACCAATAATACTGTATGGTACAGAAACCTGGGCAATAAAGGCAGAGCAGATGAGAAAGTTAGAGGTGATGGAAATTAAGTGGCTGAAAAGGGTGGTATGATACACACTGTGAGACAAATGAAGAAATAAGGACATAAGAGCAGAAGCCAAAGTAGCTTTATTTGCAGAAAAGGTCAAAAAGAAGAAATTATGGTGGTTCAGGCACATGTGCAGAAAAGCATAAGACAATCTGGTGAAGAAGATTTGGGAGAGACAGGAAGAAGATAAGAGGAAACAATAGCATTCAGCAAAGAGCTGGATGGATTGGATAAGAGAGGTTCTGTGACAGTCAGACATGAGTGTTGAAGAGGGTAGGAGTATGGTATTGAATTGAGAGAGATGGTGACATTTAACAAGATACTGCAACACCATGTAGAAAATGAGGAAAAAGGGGGTTGTTGATGATGATGATTATGTGTACCAAGCCATCATAATAATCAAGTTGCAAGGGAGGGCATATCATTGTCATATCAAAGAGGAGTTTTTTGTGGAGACAATGAGAGGTACTAATAAATAACAGGAATGTTCAGAAAGGAAGAGGAAGGGGAGCACCAAAGGAGGTGGAACGATAAGGAAGTGAAGGAGTATAGTGATATGTAGTGAAACAACAGCAAAAGATATAGTAGATTCAGCAGGGAGAGCAGACAATGATCCCTTTAGTAAGAAGGGGATGGGCTCAGATAAATATGTAACAACGGAAGAGAGAAGGAGAGGTGCACTGAGCCAAGTCACCATTGTGGGTCTGGTGGTGACAAGAAAAATGAAAAAAGAAAGGGAAACAGAAGAAAGTATGGAAGTAGATCCACCCCATACATATCCTGGAAACTAAGTGCAGGAAGGCATTGCAAACCAGTTGAGGTGATTTGAGAGAGAAGCAGGTGATAGAAACTTGGGTCAGATTTGAGAGAGACGCAGGTGATAGAAACTTGGGTCAACATTGAGCAGTAGGATTTGGATCCTGATATGTCAGGAGACAAGGAACAGAGAAGAGAAGAGCGAGATTATGTGGACAGACCCAGACCCTGAAGACAGTGAATGCACCACTATTAACAAATCATCTGATAAAGCACACATGAGACCCTGCAAGGTAAATTAAGCAGTGGAACTCAGTAAGCAATGGATGTTTTGCAGGCTAGGGGCCAAGACAAATGATGCTTCACTGTGTATGCTTTGTACTGTCTTGTTCTATATATGTTTACCAGGTGACACGGCAAGCTTACCAGGAATGGACAAGAACAAGATAATATACGAAAGAGATGCTACATGGGAGGTAATAGCAAAGGAGAAGAAAATTAAGAGGAGTTTCTAATGAAAAGAGGAAAATGTAGCAAAAATGTAGAATTCTTATAGATGTAAGATTTCTCTAATATTGTAGATAGAAAGGGGGTAAAAGACCCAGTATGGACACGAGCCAAATCAGTGACCAAAGGTTATTTCCAGTATGGATAAAACTTTTGACTGGTTTATTGCTTTTATGGAAACATTAACACACAGTTTTGTGATGGAGAAGATTCAGGCACATCAAAGGACACCAAAAGGAAATATGTTAATGGACATTTGCGATGGACATGTATTGTCTAGATTATAAATCAGAAAGATGTGTATGAGCTTTGAGTTAGAAATTAAGAATGTACACATGCCCAGTTATAAAGTTAAATACACATTTAGATTTAAACGTAAACATATGTTTACATTTAATACCAGCGTAAATTGAAATATAATGCAAATTCAATTTAGTTTTGGAATTGGAGCATTTCTGGAATGTAGAGAAGTTAATTACAACTTTTTTAGGATGGCTCACTACTCTTGATTAGTTCACTAGCTGGCAATATAAAGATACATATACTATGTTTTCTGGATAATATTTGCTATATGATAGTAGGGATAGATAATGCTATTTTATCACAAGCAGTATATTGTTATAGAACCCTGCTCAGTAATAGTTAAGTAATGCTTCCAAAAGGTGATACAGCCCGGCAAAGGTATAACATGATAAACAGGTTATAAGGTAGGATCAGGAAGTAAAGTTATGGGATGTGTAAGCCTGAGACCAAGATAGTGTCTAGGCTATAGGCAAGAGTAGTGTTTAAAGAGTGAGGACAGGACAAAGATAAAGCCCATCTAATCAGAAGAAAGGAAAATACTGCTGGAACAATACCAATGTGGCTACTAGAGTAGATGGCTGGCACTGACTTTGGCTAAGCTTGTCTAAGGGAGCATGGACATAGATTTGGCCAAGTGGCATGCCCAAAGATCCATGGGATCCAGCTCCTGAGGAGACTAGGTGATAGGGTAGGAGGATATTTGGAGGGTAAGGAGTTTAAATGAGGTGGAATAAATAACATAATAATGACACAACAGGTTTTAAATAGAGTGAGTAAGGAGAAACTGGAAATGGTCTCCCATCAGGAGATGAAGTTATTAGGAAAAATATATAGATAATGCAAAAGAAAGGATATTGGTGGGTTGGGGTGGACTGAGTACCAGAAGAAGAAAGAAGAGGTGCAGGAATAACAGTGAAAAATGGCAGTGGTTGTTGATGAGAAGATAGTATGACCAATTCAAGTAGTAAGTGGGTGGTATTCAAAGACAGTGGAATAGTTGTGGGCTCGTACCATGGCCAAAATGATAATGAAGTACAGGAAATGGGAAAACGTGAGAAGAGGAAAGAAAGTCATATAGGCATGAGAGTTAAATATAGTGCTAAAACCATGGCCGGATAACCCATATGAGGTGGAATTTAATATGAAGTGTCAGAAGAGTTAAGGATCTCTGTGAACAGGTTAGATGTGGTGGATGCATGCAGACAAAAGCAAGGAGAGGTGAGGCAGTTTATGTTTACTAGACAGGAAAGAAAACAAGTGAGTTGTTTAGATAACATATTGCTGAGGGATGAGGCTATAGACATCCATGAAGCAGGAAGATCAGATTACTCTTTAGTTGTAATGTTAGGGGGATATCGAGAGGTTGGAGAGATTTATTTATTTATTTAACATTTGTTAGTGTTGGGATGGCAATGGAACACAAGTAATTTGGGGGCCCAGATCGGATAGAGGAGTTTAAAGATGTGAATAATGAGGTGATCCAAAAGAATAAATCAGAAGAAGGGGAGTAGAGAACAAAGAGTGAAGGAGAATTTAGGAAATTCAATGAGAAACTTTACATAAGGTGAACTGCAGGGAGGGAAGTTTGATAAATCAGAAGTGCTGGGGTTAGAGAACAGAGAGAGAACTCATAAAGAAGTTAGTGTAGGTAAGGGTATAAAGGCAATAAGACATGTGGAAACACTTAACTCATTACATCCAAGTGACGCCTCCAGGTACATATGCAGTTAACTCCTACTGATGCCTCTAGCCGTCAACTATTGCTTGTTTATATTTGCATCGATAATTCCAAAACCATGCTATGTACAAGGTTTTAAAAGACTTGACTCACACAATGGCAAGCTCAACTGCATTAATATTTGAGCTTTGTCTAGTGCAGGTAAATATATATTAACTGTTTGTTTTATGATATTAATTTATATAATTTCCACATTTTTCTAAATATCTCAACAACCAAGTAACAAAGACAGAACTTCTTAGCCACATATGAAAGGTCTCAGTTAGATGAATATAATGCTGCTGCTCTCAATATGTGTGTAACTTGAGTGGTTGCTGAGATACTGAAAGTTGACAAAATATTACAAATGTAATAGTTACTGTGTTTACTGTGACTTATAAAATTTGTTTTAAAACCTAGAATCTAAAGAATGCTGCCACTATAAAAAGAGGTTGCACTGAAGAGTTTGCCATTTATACTTCTTTCATAACCAAAATGTGAGGACATAATTTGATGCTGTCAAAATGCTTAGGCTCCGCCCATTGGAAGTTGCAAATTTCCTGAGCTCCACTGGAGTGAATGAGTTAATAAAATAAAGCAAGAGGTCCAGATGAATTCCCAACTGACTATTATAAATTGGTAGGAGTGCAGGTGATTCAATATATGACAAGCTTGTTTAAAATAATAAAATAGAATATATGCTGAAGTCAGTGGGGCAGGAAGTGATAGGGCTGCTGTAAAAGGGGAAGGAAAAAGAGAGGCCCAGCAAGCTGCAGGCCAATTTCTTAATGTAACAGTGACATTAGATAACAGCCAGGGTATATGCAGCCAGACTGAATTGTGAAGAGCTTGGACCTAATTAGTAATGACATAAGTCTGGTTTACCTGTGTATGGAAATAGTTTTGATTAATAATTTCATCTATTTTGAAGGTGAGTATCATAAACAACACAAAGATGTTGCAATGGGGGCAGCTTCAGCCCCATTTTTGCCAACGTGGTACTGTGGAACTGGGTAACCAATATTGTGCTTAATTCCCCACTGCTCATTCACATGGAAATGTGTCTCAGGTATTTGGATGATACATTCATATTGTGGAAATTAAACACTGAGGAAGTTTTGTTTTTTGTCGAATTTTTAAACCAGTCGACCAACTTCCTTCAGTTCATCCATTGATATCTTAATGCGTCCATTCATTTCTTAGACGTTGCTATCTACAAGAATGAGAATGAATGTAAGTATGATTCTAACATTTATAGAAAAAAAACATATTCCAATCATTTTGACAGCCAGCACCCCACCCCCTCTGGCAGAAAAAGAACTTGGTCAGAGGGCAACTGATAAGTCAGCGTAGGCTAGTGACTGATGACCAGACATTCCAGGTGGAGGTGGCTTTTATGGTTAATCCTTTCACTGAACATGGTTATCCATCTACATTGGTGGATGATATCAACCAATGGGTCTGGGAACACAAGAACACAAAATATCAAGGAACTTTAAGTCATTCACATGTAAATGAGAACAAGGAGCATTCAGTCAAGCATGAGAATTCGACTCAAACATTTGTAGTGGAATTTTCTAAAGATTTTTCCAGTTTGAAACAAATTATTAACAACCATTAGAATACAGTCTTTAAAACTTTTGGAATGCTTGACCAAGTTGAGATGCAACCTAGATTTGTTTACAAAAATAGTAAGAACCTTAAACTCCTTTTAGAAAATAACAGGGATGATGAAGACTTTCTGGTTAGGAATACCGGCATGAAATGCTGTGGGACTTGCGAACAACGTAGATTTATTTTACAGGGCACACATTAGATGATGGCAGGTTACCCCAAACTGCCAACAGTCAGAGGGAACTTTAACTGTTAAATGAAAGTGGTCGTATACATAGCTTTTTGCTCCTCATGCCCTGTGGTCTATGCTGGCAAGACCATTGGCCCATTGAGAAAAAGGATTTACCAGAATATTTATGCCATCAAAAAGGCAAACAATGTCAATGCCTGGTACAAGCATTCCATTAAATGCACAGACTCTAAAATGTTTGTGCTTTCTGTGCTTAAGAAGGTTCCAGCGCATACTAGAGGTAGGGATTATGAATTGCGTCTAGAACAACATGAACTGTTTTGGCACCTGCTTTTGAATGCAGGGAACTGGATTGAATGACTTTGTTTCCATAAAACTCATTCTAATAATTAAGGCAGCTAGTATTTAACAAGATTTCTGGCATTTTTTACCAAGTATTAAGCTTTATGTGAACCAGGGTTGATGCATCCTTTTGCAGTTTGGTTTTAGGGAGTGTTCTACATGCTTGTGTTCTGGGTTGATTACAACTGAAGTAATTAACATTTCAAATTTTACACTTTAAATATGAGTCTGTTTTATATATATATATATATATATATATATATATATATATATATATATATATATGTGTGTGTGTGTGTGTGTGTGTGTGTGTGTGTGTGTGTGTGTGTGTGTATATATATATATATATATATATATATATATATATATATATATATATATATATATATATATATATATATATATATATATATATATATATACATACATATATATAAAACAATTTTAATGTCTCTCAATTACTGGTCTTTGTTTTTAAATGTTTTTTTAGTATTAAATCTTCATTTTGCAATAAAAATGTATGTGTATTTAGTTTTTGTAATACTTGGCAACTTTAAAGCTTTTTATTGAATGCAGGATTTTGCTAAATTCTTTCTGAAGAAGTTCCTGAATTACTGGAATGAAAGTGCTCAAACTATTAAATTCTTTGTGTGCAGTGATTTTTCTGGTCAGCATTTTTGTTTTATTTAAGTTTTGGAGTACGCTGGGTTGTGCTGTTTTTGGGTACAAGTGTTTCCTGTGTTCTACTTTTGGAATGGGACAGCCTGATCTTTTCCTAGAGCCTGAAATGGCTTGTGCTTCTAATGGCTCACAGCCTTACCTCACTATGCTGTTAGAAGTTATCGAGCAACAAAAGAAACAGATCAACAGCTATATTTGCACTTCTAGTACATCAAGCATCACATCTCGTCCTCTTAACAGTAAAAATAACACTAATAGTGGCAATTTTTCTAATGGACTGTCTACACTAGACGTTTAAGTTTTGCTGAAGCAGTTTGTTTTAAAGGACCAAACACATCTCTTGGAATGGAGGCTGGTTTTAATGGTCCTGATTGTGGTGCTGCCTGTGTGAACAATCTCAGTCTTCAAGATTTATTTTTGGCTAAACATTCATTTGTGGAATCTATTGACAACATGAATGAAGCCCATTTTCAAGAATCTAAGAATGACTTTCATCCTACGACATGATCAAAACCTTTGAAACGCTCTCTATAAAGTACAAAGCACTTCAAATGGACATTTTATTTCTTAATTCTTGTGTACAAAACAAACCTGTGCTGAAGGGTCTTCCAATATACAAATACCCCAAAGGAGTAGTTGAAAGCTCTCTGTTTCATCATGAGTTGCTGGAACTGTTTGATAGGACTAGGATACAAGTAATGGAAATTATGATTCTTGACACCATCAGGCAACATAAACTGGAGGAACAAATGTGCAATTTAAATTTAAAAGCATGTTTGTCAAGGTGAAGAACTTTGAAGCAGTTACGTTTAAACATAAACAAAAGGAAATTATCAGGGACATCATCAGTTATAAAAACAAGTGTGTCTACCCGAAACAACCTGGTAAATAAATAATAGAGACACCGGAACCCCAAGGGGATTATAGGCAGCCCAATGAACACATTTCTGAGGATTATGGAGATGTTGCACAGGGTTATGAAGGCCCACAGGAATCCAAAAGACTACAGGAAAAACAGGGTAGATAATGTGCTGATTTTTACAACTCCCATGAGATATTATGAGGAGCAGGATTTTTTTGCAAGAGAAATCACTGGAATTGACAATTCCGAAGGTAATGCAAATAATTTTGACTGACCCGGAACAGGCGAGATAGCAAGTTTTCTGGGGCATGCAAGATTTAACATTTTTCCTGCATATCTATCACTCTTGCCTTTGGTGCCCTTTTTCAGAAATGTTTTAACTTTGTTCCATATAACCAACCAAAGCTGGATGGCCTGTTAATTGAACTGAAATTGTTCACAAGAAAGATTAGCTTCCAATGTACTAAGAATTCTGGAGGTCCTAACCCAGTATACACTTGGCTATATAGAAGTAGTACTTTGAAATCACCCCTTATACCACCAGTTTTACCTTTTCAATGCCTTTGTAAACCTAGTATCAGAGAGTGGTGTTGTAGTAAGACAAGATTATACTACAACCTCAAGCCAGATGAAAGAGACAACAAAAGTATACATAGGAAGAAATATGAAGTGGAACTAATAAACGACTGCAAACACCAGAATGTATAGTTTAGCACTTTCATTCACTTTAATTGTGCTCTAACAGCAACATACAACAATCATCCCTTTAAATAAATTTCAGTTGAATAATTAACTAATTACACTTCAATCAAATAGTCTTAAAAAAAATACAAAACCACTACTTAATAGTAGTGTATATCATTTAAAAGACATTTCACGTTTAAAGTACCATTTAAACCAGGAAACTCTTCAGCATTTAAAAATACCTGCCATATAAGTTCCTTAATTTCTAAGGCAGTATTAAAATCAAAAACAAATGGTGTCATATTAACACAGTCTAATACAAAAAAGACAAATTTCTTAAAATCTGAGCATTCCATATCATGCATAGCCAAAACATTATTCACATCTTTATTTCTGATGGTTAAAAATGTTCATATATCCTTTTATATAGAGCCCTAACAGTTTTGCCTACATAAAAATGGTGGCAAGTTGTGCAAGATTTATACTATGCCACAATTTTTGCAATTAAATCTACTTTACTGGTTACTGGTTATCAGTTTTTGAATATGAAGAAAATAGATTGTCTTAGAAGAGTCAATGTATCTACATTGCTTACAATTATAACAATGATATGTACCTACAGCTCCCTTATAAAAACCTGGAGAAGAATATTCACCTATTTCCAAAATAGATTTAACAATAGCCACTTTCTTATAAATGAACATAAGGTTGTCACCCACCACTTTAGCCAAATCCCTATTGCCAATAATAACCTTCCAGTTTTTACAAATGGCCTGTTTAATTTCCTGAAAATCCACACAGATTGGAATAGGAAAGACACAGTCCATTTTTGTGTTTTCCCTTGAATGATTAACTTTAGGGGTAAAGCCACTTATTAAGATAGGTGGGAATTTGCCATTTCTATTTTTGATTACATCATCCTTAATTTCAGTTAATTTGTCTAAAGGATAACCCCGATGCACAAACATACAAATAAGTTTATTTCACTGATGAAAACACTTTCATCAGAAATAAGTCTTCTCAAGTGGATGAGTTGTCCACGTACCAAATTAAATTTCATGAATAAAGGATGTTTACTTTCAAAATTAAGAAAATTATTGGTGTAAGTGTCCTTCCTGTATACAATGCTGGTAAACTTCTTGTCTTTCACATGCATAGTAATATTTAAATCCAAACAATGGACACTAGTCCCAAAAATACCAATTTCATATTTAAACTCACATGCGTGGCTGTTGATTTCATATAAAAAGCTGTTCAGCTCATCTATTGATCCATTCCCAATAAAAATCAAATCATCTATGTATCTTTTATACATAGAAATATGTTTAAATCCATGAAGTTTAATGAAAATAGACACTTCCCACCAGCTTAAAAATAAATTGCCAAAAGCTGGTGCTACTTTTGCACCCATGGCTACCCCACACAGTTGACGATATATCTTCCCATCAAATAGAAAAAAAATTATTCTTTAATACTAACGCCAGTAACACGCCCGTGGACTGTACCATTACCTCGCCCAATTTAGAATAATTACTTAAGAATTTCTTAATAAATTCTATCCCCATAGTTTGATCAGTAGAAGTGTACAAAGACACTATGTCCACTGTTACCATAAAGGTTTCTGTACCTTGAAACACATAATTTTTCAACAAATTTAAAAATTTCCAAGAATCCTTAATAAAATAAGGAGTTTCAGAAACCAAAGGATTTAACAAGAAATCTAAATAATGTGAATTTGTCACTGTCTTTCCTTTTTTAGCAGAAACTATAGGTCTAAATGACGGATTTGTGGAATCCTTGTGGATTTTTGGTATACCAAATAGCATACCTAATACAAGTTCTTCTAAAGGAAACTCAAACGTGGCTAGATTAATATAATTGTTATTTAATAAATCTAATAAAGATTTATCAATAAATTTAAAATTTTTCCTATCTGTATCTTTACTAACCAGTTGGTAATTTCTTTTATTGTTTAGTAAACTATTCATGCAAGCCTTATAATCAGATGTCTTCATAATCACTAAATCATTGCCTTTACTGGCTTTCATATATTGGTACTGTTGCTTTTGTCTAAATTCTTTTAAACTTTTTATTTCCTTCATATCAAAATGAATCTTTCTATCTTTATTGTTGTTAGAAAATCTATCGAAAATCTTTTTCACAAAGTTCACTAAACACACTTAATGTAGGCATTAACCTAGGATTAATATTGCTAGGTCTCTTACACTCTGCATTAGTAGTATAATCAATTCCATCAAAAGCATATCTTAAATTTAGTTTCCTGGTATATAGTTTAAAATCCAATATTGTATCAACCAGGGGAGATTTTATAGGGGGAATGTAGGAAAAACCTTTTTCTAAAACTTTTTGTTGAATTTCACTAAGCACTAAATCACTTACATTGTAAATGGTACATAAAGGGGCTACCTCTTGCATTGCTCCCCTTTCCTTCTGTTCCCTACATTCCTCTTGTTCTGTTCATATTGTAGCTTCCCTAGGATGACTTCATCTGAAAATAACTATTAGAATCAAAATTATTGAAACTACTATTATTATGGCTACTACTTCCTTCCCCTGAATCATTATTAACAGCAACATTCACATTTTCACTGTGGCTGCCAACAGTTTGGTTAATTGTATCTCGTGTATTCACATTGCTAACTTGATTATTCCTGACATTACTAATACTAGACACATTTTAACAGCCTTAAAATTCAAAACGGGTCTACATGATAAGACCGGAAAGCGAAAACACTGACAACAAGATCACCGACACCGGAAGACTGACAACGGAAATAATTGACAGTTTGAAATCCCGACATTGAAAACACCAACGTGCAAAATGAGCATGACTGTGTAAGTATGCGATAGAGATGGACTTTAGGGTTAGGGTGCAGTTAAGGTAAGTGTGTGTTAGTGACGGACTTTAGAGTTAGGGTGCAGGTAAGGTAAGTTTGAGATAGTGACAGACTTTAGAGTTAGGGTGCGGGTAAGGTAAGTGTGCAATAGTGACGGACTTTAAGGTTAGGGTGCAGGTAAGGTAAGTGTGCGATAGTGACGGACTTTGGGGTTAGGGTGCGGGTAAGGTAAGTGTGCAATAGTGATGGACCTTAGGATTAGGGTTTGGGTTAAGGTTAGTGCATAGATAGTTGTGTATGTAAGGTTTAGTTTAGGTTTGTAAGGTTTTTGGTGTGCTTGTGTTGTGTGTGTGTTTTTCGGAATAGCAAATTTGTGTTTTTTTGTTGACTGTCAGGATTGTGGTTTGTCGGGCATGTGAACTTTCGTGTTTTTGAACTTTCTGTTTTGTGGTGTCGGTGATCTCATTGTCGGTGCTTTCGCTTGTTGGTCTTATCCTGTAGATCCTTCAAAACATACACTGTATTGTTGGCATATGATAAAGAGTCATGAAAAAGCTTATTTCTTTTCCTATTGACTAAAGAAGCAACACGTCTCTACAATTTAGCTTGTATACCATCATAAAGACCTTTAAGACAACCAAAGTTAACATCGTTTAACACCGTACTGTTCAATTCCATTGTCTCCTGTTTTAAAACATTAATTTTGGCTGCATTAAACTTAACCAACAACTTTAAGGCCTCAACACCTGTATCCAGGACTGTTTGTAAGCTTCTGAGCCCCCCCAAGCCTTTCTGTGTTGGAGGGAAGCCTTCTAGCTTATCAGTGGGAGTGGTTAGCACTAGGTAGTCTATCTACCACAAGAGTGGTTTCTCGTCCAGAAATAGTAGTTTATTGGCTGTTTGGGCAGTTTTTCCATCTCTTTCAACCTTCTGGTTTAAAAGCCTGCTTTTGCACTTGTTTCCACCTTTCCTGTAACTAGTCTAGTCCAGATACAGATTTGCTGTATCCAGGACTGCTTGTAAGCTTCTGAGCCCCCCAAGTCTTTCTGCATTGCAGAAAAGCCTTCCAGCTTATCAGGGGGAGTGGTAAGAACTAGGTAACCTATCTACCACAAGAGTGGTTTCTGGCCCAGAAATTGTAGTTTATTGGCTGTTTGGACAGTTTTTCCATCTCTTTCAACTTTCTGGTTTAAAAGCCTGCGTTTGCACTCGTTCCCACCTTTCCTGTAACTAATCTAGTCCAGATACAGATTTGCTGTTTCCAGGACCGCTTGTAAGTTTCTGAGACTCCCAAGCCTTTCTGTGTTGCAGGGAAGCCTTCTAGCATATCAGTGGGAGTGGTAAGCACTAGGTAGCCTATCTACCACAAGAGTGGTTTCTGGCAAGAAATTGTAGTTTATTGGCCGTTTGGGCAGTTTTTCCATTTCTTTCAACTTTCTGGTTCAAAAGCCCATGTTTACGCTTGTTTACCACCTTTCCTGTAACTAGTCTAGTCCAGATACAAATTTACTATATCCAGGACTATTTGTAAGCTTCTGAGCCCCCAAGCCTTTCTGTGCTGGAGGGAAGCATTCTAGCTTATCAGTGGTAGTGGTAAGCACTAGGTAGCCTATCTACCACAAGATCCAGGTACAGATTCTTAGTTGTAGCACTTTAATGTGCTTATTTATGCTCAGCACTTGTTAAGAACTTGTTGCTAGCACTAAATAAGCTACAAATTACTACAGCACTCAACCTTCCTCTTTACCTAGAGAAAAACAATTTTTGTACTTATTTTCCTCACTTGTTTAGAGAAAAACAACTCTTATACTCACTTTCCTCACTTGTCTATAGGAAAGTAGTTTTTTATTCAGGCACGTCCAAGGGTCAGCTCTGAGTGTTCTCTCCTGTCTATCTGATGAATCTGGGCATCTTGAGGCAATGTAGCAATTGCCTCATGTACACAGACAGCCCTCTCCTCCTACCACCCAACAGCACAACCTGTGAGAGATGCGCTTATTTAGCCAAACTGGAGGTAAAGCTCTCTCCAACCAAGACTGAACTTCACAGTCAAGAGGAGAAGGTAAACACTTGCACCACACCACACTAATCACATAGTTCCACTAAACCTACACCACCAAAATCCACATATAGAAATACAAAAACATTTGCAGAGGCTCTCTGTAATAATCTGCTCAAGCAACAGAGACCTCTAAAGCAGAAACACAAGCATTTTCCACCCCCCAACACAACCCAAATTACACATAGCCCACCAAATCAGTGTGCCAATAAACCACAGCCCATAAGGCAAACCAACGTAACCCAACACACTAGTCATAGGTGACTCTATAGTCAGGCACACTGATGTCCCACTCACCAGCCTAAAGAAGGAGAAGGTTACTGTCAGCTGCCTGTCGGGTGCCAGGATACGTCACATAACCCACACACTCAGGTCACTCCACAACAAGTACAAATATGACTCTATCATTGCATTGTCCATGTTGGTGTGAATGACCTGAGATGTACCTCCCTGGACTACATGAAAAGAGACATGGAAGAGCTCTCCGACCTTGTAGCCCAGGCAGGTATGACCCTAGCCCTGAGTAGCATCCTGCCATCACCCAGAATGATACCGCAGTACAAGCACAAAATGATTGACTTCAACAATTGGCTAAGCTTCTGGTGTCATTCTAAGGGGATCCAGTATCTGTCTGCCTGGGACAACGTGGTCAACAGACCACAATGTTTTGCCTAAGATGGCCTGCACCTGTCGCCCATGGGATTCCAGATACTGGAGCCACTGTCAGAGGTGGTAGCAGCCATCTATAAGTCCAACAATCGGTGAAACTAAATACTAAATAAATCCAAAACACCGCTACAACATGAAAAACTGAATAAACTACTAAGGAAAAAATGTGAAGTGAGAACTAATAAACGACTGCAAACACCAGAATGTATAGTTTAGAGCTTTCATTCGCTTTAATTGCATGAACTTCTTCAGAACTCTAACAGCAACATATAACAATCATCCCTTTAAATAAATTTCAATCAATTGAATAATTAACTAATTACACTTCAATAAAATAATCTTAAAAAAAATCAAAACCACTACTTAATAGTAGTGTCTATCATTTAAAAGACATTTCACGTTTAAAGTACCATTTAAACCAGGAAACTCTTCAGAATTTAAAAATACCTGCCATCTAAGCTCCTTAATTTCTAAGGCATTATTAAAATCAAAAACAAATGGTGTCATATTAACACAGTATAATACAAAAAAGACACATTTTCTTAAAATCTGAACATTCCATAGCATACTTAGCCAAAACATTATTCACATTTTTATTTCTGATGGCTAAACAATGTTCATATATCCTTTTATATAGGGCCCTAACAGTTTTGCCTACATAAAAATTGTGGCAAGTTGTGCAAGAAGCTAAATATACTATGCCACATTTTTTGCAATTAAATCTACTTTACTGGTTACTGGTTATCAATTTTTGAATATGGGGAAATAGATTGTCTTAGAAGAGTCAATGCATCTACATTGCTTACAATTATAACAAGGATATGTACCTACAGCTCCCTTATAAAAACCTGGAGAAGAATAGTCACCTATTTCCAAAATAGATTTAACACTAGCCACTTTCTTATAAATGAACACAGGTTGGTCACCCACCACTTTAGCCAAATCCCTATTGCCAATAATAACCTTTTTGAATGCCTTTGTAAAGCTAGTAACAGACAGTGGTCTTGTAGTAAGACGAAAGTATACTATAACCTCAAGCCAGATGAAAGAGAGCTGCTGTCTTTCCTCTGTAACAACAAAAGTATACATATGAAATCCGAAAAGGGGTGGCGGTTGTGTGGATGGATACATTCTTGTATTCATCCAAGATGCTGGAGTCTGTAAACAATGGTGAATTTTTGACAGAAGTCTCCCATAATTAAATCAATATTGCATACTATGGTATTGATTTGAATTTGGAAGACATGTTTATCACCTATAACTTGGTTATGAAAACTCAAGAATATTCCACATTGAAATGTCCTAGGATCCCAGCAATTTTTGGGATCCCGATGACACAAAAAATACCTATGTGACCCCCATCTTAGACTGCTTGTGGCTTTGTCAGGATCCAAGACTGAAACATTTTCTAAATGTGTGGACCTTAAACTGAAGCATTTTTACAACCACAAGGAGCATTTACTCAAGGAGTCTTGGCACTTTATTGAGACCATGGCTGGGTTGCCATATATATCTATCTGAGGGATTATCTGTGTCCATTAACATTAAGGAACTCTTATTTGTCATCCCTTATGACCAGTGGCTCGAATGGCTTTTAGAATCCATGGTGAAGGGCTCTGACCTGAGTAGTAATGACATATGTCTGGTCTACCAGTGTCTGTAAACAGTCTTGAGCAACAAATCTGTCTAGTTTGAAGATGAGTATTATAAACAACACAATGGTGCTGCAATGGGGGCAGCTTCAGCCCCCATTTTTGCCAACATGGTACTGTGGAACTGGGAAATGAGTACTGTGTTTAACTTCCCACTATTCTTTCATGTGGAAAGGTATCTCAGGTATTTGGATAATATATTCAGGCTGTGGAAAGGAAGCATTGAGGAACTTTTGATTTTTGTCTTATTTTTAAGCCAGTCAACCAACTTCCTTCAGTTCACCCATTAGCATCATAATGACTCCATTAATTTCTTGGACATCACTGTCTACAAGAATGAGAATAAATGTAAGTATGAGTGTAACATTTATAGCAAATCAACATACTCCAAAGCCTACTTACAATTTGACAGCCAGTACCCCCTTTTGCAGAAAAGGAACTTGGTCAGAGGGCAACTAATAAGGATGAGTAGGTTAGTGAATAATGACCAGATATTTCAGGAGGAGGCAGCTTTTATGAATAATCTTTTTATTGAACATGGTTATCAATCTGTGTTGGTGGATGATACCTACCAATGGGTCTGTAAACACAGAAACACAAAATATGGAGCACTTTTAAGTCATTCACATGTATTGTAGAACAAAGAGCATTCGTCAAGAATGAGAATCCGACTCAAGTTTTTGTAGTGGAATTTTGTAAAGATTTCTCTAGTTTGAAAGAAATTATTAACAACCACTGGAATACAGTCTTTAGAACTTTTGGGATGCTTGATGAGGTTGGGATGCCACCCAGATTTGTTTTCAAAAATAGTAAGAACCTTAAAATCCTTTTAGAAAACAACGGGGCTGGTAAAGACATTGTGGATAGGAATGCAGGCATGAAATGCTGTGGGAGTTTTACAAGGCGCACACTACATGATGGCAGGTTACCCCAAACTGTTAGCAGTCAGAGGTAACTTTAACTGTGAAACAGAAGGGGTTATGCACATAGCGTTTTGCTCCTCATGCCCTGCGTTCTCTGTTCGCAAGACCATCAGACCATTGAGAAAAAGGATTTACCAGCATATTTATGCCACTAAAAGGCACACAATGATAATTCCTTGTACAAGAATTCCATTAAATGCACAGACTTTAAAAAGTTAGGGTCTTCTGTGTTTGAGAAGATTCCACTGCCTGCTAGAGGTGGGGACTGGGAATTACATCTAGAACAATGTGAACTGTTTCGCCAGCTGATTTTGAATGCAGAGACATTTCCTGGATTGAATTACTTTGTTTCCATAAAACCCATTTTAATAATTAAGGCAGTTAGTATTTAACAAGACTCCTGGCACTTTATTAAATTTTAAAAAGGTTTTACAAAGTATTAAGCTTTATGTGAACCAGGGTTGATGCATCTTTTTGCAGTTTGGTTTTAGGGAGTGTTCTACACGTTTGTGTTCTGGGTCGACTACAACTGAAATATCTAGCATTTTAAATTTCACACTTTAGATATAGTTCAGTGCTAGTTCATCAGATATTTGTACTTAGCTGAGGCATAAGATGTGTGTGAATAATTTTATTTTGAGTACAAGCCTGCAGATCCTTGCATCATCTGGGACAAGACTGTGGATCACCAAACAGGCCTGCTTCTCTTCTTGGGATTGGTGCTAAAACTAGCTAGTTTTAGCTAGAACTAGCCATTTTTTTAATTTCAGCACTCAGAACTGTTTCCTTTTGCTCAGCACTTGCTCAGAACTCATTGTAAGCACTAAATAAACTATAAATTACTACAGCAATCGACTTTCCTCACTTGTCAAGAGGAAAACAGTTCTTAGTACTTAAATAAATATGCACCTATCCAGGCATGTCCATGGAGCAGCTCCCGGTTTTCTCTTGTCCACCTGATGAATGTGGACATCTTGGGGGAAATGTAGCAATTGCCTCATGTACACTGACAACCCTCTCCTCCTACCACCCAACACTACAACCTGTGAGAGATGCACTTATATAGCTAAACTGAAAGCCAAGACTGGACTAGACAGTCAAGAGGAGAAAGTTAACACCTGCACCACACCACACTCAACACATAGTCCTTCAAAACCCACACTACCAAAACCCACACATAGAAACACAAAGCACACATGCACATTCATAGAGGGTCTCAATAAAAATCAGTCCAAACAACAGAGACTTCCCAAGCTGAAACGCAGACAACCACCACCCCCAACACTACCAAAATGACACATAGCCCACAAAATCAGTGTGCCACTCAACCTCAGCCCATAAGGCAAAACAACATACCCAACACACTAGTCATAGGTGACCCTATAGTCAGGCACACTGATGTCCCACTCACCAGGCTAAACAAGGAGAAGGTTACTGTCAGCTGCCTGTCAGGTGCCAGGATCCACCACATAATGCACACACTCAGGCCACTCCACAACAAGTACAAATATGACTCTGTCATTGTCCATATTGGTGTGAATGACCTGAGACATACCTCCCTGGACTACATGAAAAGAGACATGGAGGAGCTCTCGGATCTTGTAGCCCAGACAGCTATGACCCTAGCCCTGAGTAGCATCCTACCATCACCCAGAATGATACCACAGTACAAGGACAAAATTATTGACTTCAACAATTGGCTAAGCTTCTGGTGTCATTCTAAGTTGATCCAGTATCTGTCTACCTGGGACGACATGGTCAATAGACCACAATGCTTTGCCAGAGATGGCCTGCACCTGTCGACCCTGGGATTCCAGATACTGGCTAAGGTTCTTTCCACCCCTATAGTCCCTTTTTTAGGCAAGGTTCAAAGGCCAAATTCACCACCGTAACAGGTAGAAACAAGCAAACTCTGAGGGTAATGCTACTCAATAGCTAGAAGTCTAAACCTCAAAATGCACTCACTCGAGGCACTCCTTAAAATGGAGAACATCGACATCTGTGCAGTGACAGAGACCTGGTTCAAGGCTCCAGAGAGCACTGCTGCATTACCAGGCTATAATTCATACCACACCTTTAGGCCACCTAACCATGACCGAAACACTAAAGGCAGAGGCGTGTCCATATTCATTCAGGATATCCACACCTCTAGGCTAGTTCCTCAATATAATGCATCCGAAATTATCTAAGTGCAACTAACACTGGGCAAGACTGCAGTCCAGGTTGTAGCTTGTTACAGCTGCCCCATCATGCCCCAGGATTCCCACTCTTCATTTCCTAAGATACTGGAAAATATTAAGGTACAACCCAATACCTTAATTATGGGTGATTTCTACTATCCCACCATCAGCTGGGAAAACTACTCATGTACTAACTCATTCGCTCAACATTTTCTAGAATTCATAAATTCCAATGCCTTGGATCAGCTTGTCCACACCCCCACCAGGGGCAGCAATATCCTGGACCTGGTCATTAACAATATGGGTAACCAGTGTTCCATGCCAGAGGTCAACTCCTTGCTGGTCAGATCCAACCACAAGCTAATCACCCTAGACATTCATATTCCACCCCCACCACCCATCATGCTTCTTAAGACAGAAGTGGCAAACTTCACGACACCATGCAGATTGAAAATAGAGGTATGACTGCTGAATCTTACACAAATGCACTGTATAAGCACATACACAAGTGCATGGATCATGCCATCCCCAACAGAACCAAGACGCTAGCCTCCAAAAAAATAAGTCAATCTGCTGGTCCCCTGCCACAAACAAACCCTACAACAGAAGCAAGAAACTGTTGCAAAAAAGAGTAAAATCTCAAGATTGGAAGAACACCCTGGTCAGCTTCAGCAAGAAGCTGAGATCCCTCATAAAATAATGACCCAATTGTTGATAATGGTGAGTTTGATAATAATTTTTTGAATGATGAAGCAGAATTTCCTACTCTTAGAAGAAGTGAAAGGCTTCAGAATAGTTCAAAGAATAACTACAACTCTAATTCGAGGTTCAATAATAACAACATCATTCTCCCCAACAGTATTCCTAACCAGGGATTCAATGGAGCAAGACCAAAACAACAAAGACCAGCACATAATTTTAACACAAGGTCTAAACATTTTCAATAGAGGAGGAAACTGGAGTTACTGAATTTTCAATTCAGCCTCTGTCCCCTCCATTGACACACATGAAACCAGAACGGTTGGCCTTTCTGCTGGTGATATTTTTGGTGTTTTAGATAACCCAGTGAACACCTTGGATTCATTGAAACCTGACATTTTGTTTAATAAAAGTAATGATTTTAAAGTATATAACTTCTCTTCTTGCCCGCTATCACCGGACTTGGTTGATTTATTATCTAAAGGGCAAACATATGTTCCTTATACTAATTTTAATATTACATCAGCTATTTTGGACCTCAAAAAATACACTAGAAAATTAAATTTTCAATACTTATTAGGCGACATCAATAATATGGGACCCCTACATACCTTTAATATACCTAGTACTTATAATCCACCACTTCATCCCACTATACAAATGTTTGAAAACGTTTGTGAATTGGATTTTAGATCCCTTGCTAATAAGAGAATGAGAAGAACTACTAATGTTGAAGAATTGGACTTAATTAAATTTGTCCATTCACAAAAAATTAGATTATGCAAGCCAGATAAAGGGGGTGGAATTGTGGTATTTGATATTGATGACTATAACCGTAGGATGAAAGCTATGCTTAACAATGATTCCTATGCAGTAAGTTCTAGATCTGAGGTAAATACAGCTTATAATTTAGTGAAAACATGTATCAATGATTTATTCATTGAAGGACATATAGACCATGAATTACTTAATTACTTGTCCACTTCTTTTCCTATTTTTCCAAGTTTCTTTGGGATTCCAAAGATCCATAAAGATCTATATGACCCCCCCTTTGAGACCTTTGGTGGATGGTAGAGGATCACCACTATATGTCTGTGCTAAAGTGATTGATTTCAAGTTACAGAAAATAGTAATTAACGAAAAACAAGTTTGCAAAGATTCTTGGTCCTTCTTAAACCAGATTAACATGTTTAAATTCGACAGTAACTACAATTTTTTAACAGTCAACGTAAAAGACTTATACACTTGTATTCCACACACCATAGCTATAGAATGGGTTACACTTATGATGTATAAACACAAAGCTTCGAAAAGAGAAATCTTCCTAGTGTCTGAATTACTAGATTTGGTCCTTTCTTATAATTTTTTCATTTTTGATTCATCTTTCTTTATTCAGAAAATAGGCATTGCTATGGGTTCCCCTTGTGGAGCAAGTGTAGCAAACTTAGTGATGGCGTTTTGGGTATCCGATTTTGTTTTCAAGTCGGAGTTGTACTTAGACACAGTCGTGTTTTACACTAGATATCTAGACGACATTTTTATGTTAATTAAAGGCAATGATCAAACAGCCTTACTACTAGTCGACTCCTTCAACAAGTCGACTGAATTTTTGAAGTTCACTTACACGTTTGATAGTCGTGCCATTTCATATTTAGATATAATGTTATCTAAGAATATTGAACTGAATAGTTATACATCAAGAGTTTATCGGAAAGCTACATACTCAAATACATTTTTACACTACTCAAGCTGTCACCCTTATTATCAAAAGAAGGCTGTTATTAAAGGGCAATTAGTAAGAGTGGCCCGGATTGTTACCCTCAATGATGAATTTGATGAAGAATGCTTATTTTTAAAAGAAGCTTTTCTTAAAAGAGAGTACCTGGTAGAGCTCATTGATGAAATCATAGCCGAGGTAAAACTAAAGAGGGATAACAACTTCTTTAGTCCTTTATTGGCTATTCAAACCCAACGCCCTAACAGCTTTATTAACAACTCGAGTAGTGAAGAGATTAATGGCATGCAATTTAATAACAACACTAACTGTAATACTAACTTTAATTTTAAGGAAATGTCTAAAACCAATAATAGTAATTCCAATCGAGCTACTTATTTATCTACTACATATGTAAAATCAAGCTCTTTATGTATCAACATATTAAATAAAAATTGGAATCTATTTAGGAACAACCAGTCCTTAATGAATAAAATAGGGCATAGACCTAAAGTTATTTTCAAGCGTGGTCCAAATTTAAGACACTTTAAAATTTAAAGCTGACTTGCTGAGGAAGTTGACTGGGATGTTTAAATGTGAGTCTTGCAACATGTGTAAACACGTTTTTGTTAGCAACTCCTTTTTATTAGAGGGCGTAACATATAAATTACGAGACAAGTACAACTGTAATTCTAAGGGTGTCATTTATTTGGCCAAGTGCAATTGTTGCCTTGCCTTCTATGTGGGAAAAACTGAGCGTAGACTCAGAGATAGAATCTATGAACATACTTATGCTATTTCCCACAAGAAGGCTGACAACGCATTGGCCAAACATATTACATGCTTCCCTGACCATTCATTTAAGTTTTTGGTCATTGATAAATTAGACAATAATCTCAGGGGTGGCCCTTACTCTTTGAAACTTTTGGAATTAGAATTGAAGTGGCAAGTTAAATTAAATGCAAGTACTTTCCCAGGCCTTAATGAAGCTTTATCAATTGGAGTCCTGTTGAAATTAAAAAGTTTGGCGAGATAATATCAATTTTACTCATTTATACAACTATTAATAACAGAAATATAATGTATATATGTTTATACTAACGTAGTTAAATATTTCTTCAAAGCTTATGTTTGAATGTGTATATACTGTCTAGGTTAGTTTATTAAGTAATATATTTTCAAGTAATTTTTTAATTTTTTACTTTTTATTTTTAGTTTATTAACATATCTGATTGTGTAATTATTCTGTGGTTATATACAAAGTTTACCTTAGAGTCTACCATTTATATTTATATATGAATTATTCTCGTAGTGCATCATAATTGTTCAGTTATACTTATTTGTACCTTTAAATTTCAAATGTCAATTGTTTAATTAAGCACTTCTTGTTTAAACTTGGCGCCTTTTTATAATATAAAAATACGTGGAAGTTATTATATCTTTGTTCTGAAGAAGGCTAACTACTGTGAGCCGAAAAGCGCTTAGACCTACTTGGCCATAAAGGTTCGTTTTCCAGTTTGGACGTGGTTTTGATTTCCTGTATCCCTCATAAAATTCTCCAAAGCCAGTTATGAAAATAAAATCGCCACTGATTCCAAAGACAATCACACAGCATTCTACAGCTATGTCAAGAATCTCAATGGCAACACTCAGATCTCCTCTGAGCTACAGCATAATGGAACTAAATATACAGAACCAACCGATATTGCCAACATTCTGGCAGATAGGTTCAGTGCTAACTTTACCCCTCACTCAACCTCCAATCGGCCCATCTTAATACTGGAAGAATGCAAAGCCCCTGTAATCACAGATGACCAAGTAAAGACTGCACTCTCCAAAGCCAAGAACACAGCATCCATGGGACCAGACAACATCCCAGGCTGTGTACTGCATGAATTATGGAACAAACTGGCACCCCACCCAAGTACCATGTTCAATCATAGCCTCACCTCAAGCTATGTGCCTGCTGAATGGCACACAGTGACAGTTATCCCACTCCACAAAGGGGGTGCCACCACACCCTGGACACTACTGCCCCATTAGCCTGATGAGCCTGGTCTGCAAGGCCATGGAATGTATCATCTTGGAGCTTATAAACAAAGACATGGGTAATCTCCAAACCCTGGACCCCACTCAGTTTGGGTTTGTAAAAGGTAGATCATGTCTACTAAACCTGATTGACTTCTTTGAAGCAGTCACGAGAGCCGTAGGTGAGGGCAAGGTAGTGCACACAGCCTATCTTAAACTTGCCAAGGCTTTCAATATCATCCCCCATTCTGGAATTATAGATAAACTCACCAAACTGGGCATAAATCCCTTTGTCACAAGATGAGTGGCCAACTGGCTCACTGACAGAACCCACACAGTAAAAGAAGCCGACTCCAAGTCTGACTTCAGACCAGTGATGAGTGGAGTACCACAGGGTTTGGTCCTGGGTCCTCTCCTGTTCGGCATCTACTTCTCTGAAGTGCAAGCCAACACAGAAGGTCTTTAGCTAACAAAGTTCACAGATGACTGCAAACTGGGAGCCATAATAGAATCACCTAGTGATGTAGACATTCTACAAAAGGGCCTCACAGAGACAGATGATTGGTGTCAAAGCCATGGCCTCAAGCTCAATACCAAAAGGTGCATTGTCATCCCCTTTGTGAAAAACTTGGTACCCATGAACTACCACATAGGCGGTAGCTCACTAAACACCGAAAGTGTGATGAGTCCTCGGGACACAGGTGGACAGTAGTCTCCCCTTTGATAACCACATCGCCACAGTAGTCAGGAATTCCTTCTATGTGGTGCACCTCATCACAAAAGGGTTCTCCTCTAGAAAAAAGGAGGTCATTGTTCCTCTCTACTCATCCCTCATCAGATCCATTATAGAGTACAATGTCTTGCTTGGCATGTATCTCACAAGACACCTACAACAACTGGAAAGGTCACAGAAATACCTCACTAAGAGGATTACCGGCCTCAACAGATGCCATATGCAGACCATCTCAAGAAATCCAGCTCTACTCCCATCGCATATTGCCTACTCAGAGGTGATGTCTGCCTAACATATAATGCTATGTCAAACCCAGAGCTGTTGGACATGCTGCACTTAAAGAAATACCAATCTCTTCATACCACATGCTCCAGGGACCTAAACCTTATCACCACAATAAACAGAACATGCTAGAGAGATAGATACCTGTCTCAGAGACTTCCCATACTCTGGAACAAACTACCCATTCATGTCAAGCAAAGCTCCTCATTGGCCCTCTTTAAGAAAAATCTTGACGACTGGATGGGGAATAGAAAATTTACCCCGGGGATCACTTCTGCAGCACTGCTCAACAGGGGCATAGGAAAATAATTTTTTGGGTGGCAAAAGCCAGGCAACCTTTTGGCTAGGCTTATATAGGCCCCAGAGCTGATAGCCTAGTACCTACCTATGAACCTATGAACCTATGAGTATGCTGAAATGCTATTATCCCACTATGTCATAACTTGAGTATCTCTTCATAGAATTCTATAGTCTGATAGTGTAACTGTAAGGGTCTGATATACCTTCATAGCCTTTTAGCAGATTGTAGCAAAAGTTTATAACCTTAAGACCAGTCAAATAATTATTTGCTGACCTTTGCAGTGTATATTTTAGCTGTGCTCTGTTATTTTTACCTCTTGGTCACTTGATCTTATCCTATGATACACCTACTTTTACCTAACCACCCTCTCTGTCTATTTCTTTACTCCTCTAGCTGTGTCCCTCAAAAGTCAGCCTCTCCAACACCTTGTCTGACCAGTGGTAAACCTTGTGTTCAATGCACAATGCTAAAGGGGGTCTGCATGTTATCCTGAAACAGTACGCCGACATTGCAGTCTAAGTATGTGCTTGTGTTTCAAGCAATTGATATAACCTTGTTGATAACTTACATTGTAAATCCTATGATGATAGAATGTGTCCAAGCAGCTGAGCAGAAGCAATCCACTAAGAGAGAGATGGTTAAAAATCTTCTTTATTCCAAACGAACAGACCCCAACGTAGAGCACACGCGTTTTTGCTCGGACTCTTCCGAGCTTTTTCAAGTGAAACAGCCAAGTGGTTACAATAAGTGCTTAAATACTCTTGCAGAACAATTAATCAATTAGACTTTGTCCACAATTTTGAAAAGGCAATGCCTTGCTTAAAAGTAACCTCATAAATTCAATTCTAAATAGATTAAGTTACAAATGTAAATATTCATACAAAATTTAAATTACTAATTTTCATAATGCGTTCTACGTGTCTAAAATTAGGAACTATCTTTCATTGCTTTCCTAACTTCATATAAACAATGTATTTAAAATGTTTAAATCTACTGTCAACATAATAAACATTCTTGCAAAAAGTAATAAAAAAATTTTAAACATTAAAAAGATGAACAATATTGTTATAAAAGTGTGTCATGTTAAAGGTGGGAAGGTATTGCATAGTATCCTGTCTAGCTATGGTTAGCGACCAGAAACAAGTTTAGCAGAATGAGGGACCTTAGCTAATCCGAGAAGGCTGGCAAAATCTCAAGCTGACTGGAATCAAAGTCTGGCCCTTCTTAACTTTAGGACCGAGCTAATACTTAAAGTGTCGTTTAGCCCAGGTGGTTTTCCCGCGTCCAACTTGAGTTGCCACACAAGCTTCCTGTGTTCAAGGGTAGCTTCCCAATCCCCTCCCCTGACGTCTGGAATGACCTGCTCCAGTACTAGAAATTTTAACTTATAGTTGGGACAACTGAGGGAATGCTTATAGAAGGCATTATTGTCTTTCTTCTTTTCTATTTCATAAAGATGTTCATAAAGTCTTCTTCTGAATTCCCTTTCAGTTTTCCCTACATAGAAACTGTTGCAGGTAATGCATACACCTAAATACACCACCCCCTTGGTGCCACAAGAAAATAAGCCATGTGACTGAATATTCATTCTTCTTGATTTAAGATAAATGTGTGAATCATTCAAGACCGTGCAACACTGCTTACAAGCTCCACATTTATAAGTCCCTTTACGGAGCTGCTGTTTATTCCCATGTGGCTGTGGTCTCCTCTCAAACATTTCTTTGAGGTTCAAGCCCCTCTTTCTAACAAATTTTGGTTTAAAAGAGATGATAGGTTTAAAATCCTCATGAGTTATGAGAATAGACCAATATTTTGAGATCACATGTTCTATTTCTGTGGAGTTGCTGGAAAATGTGTATGCAAAACTGTTATTTGATTGCTCCCCTTTAGCTGGCAAACATGAGGCCAAGCTAATGGAACAATTACCCAATAGTGGTGCATAGGAAAAATCCCTTTGTTTACATACTTCTGATGTTAATGCTGTTAGCAGGTCCAAAGGGTATCCACGCTCAAGGAACATAGTGTGTAACGTGGACATTTCCTGATTGAAATCTTCTAGCTTACTACACATCCTGAAGGCCCTGATCAGTTGTCCCTTGACTATCCCTTTTTTCTGATAAAAAGGGTGCAGGCTGTTGTAATGTAATAAGGAATTCAAAAAGGTGGGTTTACGAAAGATTTTTGATTGGAACCCACCTGTAGAAGAATCCTTGTAGATGGTGACATCCAGGTAGTGAAGCTCTGTACTGCTAACAGAATATGTGAAGTGAAGAAATTGAGTAGTTGTGTTAATGTAATTCAAAAATGCAGCCAACTCATTTTCTGTGCCTCCCCAGAGTATGCAAATATCATCTAGGTATCTACGGTAGTAAATGAGATGTTGTTCCCAGGGTGGTGTAAAAATGTAGGCATGTTCCCATCTGTGAAGGACCACGTTTGCATAAAGAGTGGCACAGGAGGCTCCCATGGCCACTCCTTTGCGTTGTTTAAACAATTCCCCATTAAAAAATATAAAGTTGTTCTCAAGTATTACCCTCATTAGATCTATTACCAAGTTGGTAAGATTGTTGCCCAGATTGGTTTCATTGTTGAAAAAATCACCAAACCAGTCAAGTCCAACATCATGGGGGATACTGGGGAATAAGTCCTTGATGTCTATGGTAACCATGAGAACATCAGAAGGACAATCTTTTAGTGGGATAGTTTTCAAAAATTCCCAAGAATCCTTACATACATAGTTCAACAAAGGGACAAATCGCTTGGTTATGTAATCAATAAATTTCCCTAGTGGCTCAGTTATGCTTCCTGCGCCCGCTACTATAGGCCTGAAAGCAAGGAGGTCTATTCCTTTGTGGATTTTGGGAATACCAAATAGGACAGGGATCCTGGGCTTGTTGACAAAAAGATAATTATAGAGCCTTTCATTTATGGCACCCTGTAGCAAACTGCCAGAAAGTAGATATTTTATTTTGGCAACAGCAATGTTGTATTCATTACGGGAAATTAGAGTGTATTGGTACTCATCCTGTAACAAATGATGGATGTAAGCCTCAAAATTGGAGTCATACATCAGTACACCCCCCCCCCCACCCTTGTCAGGTTACATGATTCTTATGCCTTCCATTCCTAAAAGCCTAATAAGATCAGTTTCTTCAGTATTCATATTACTATGGAATAAACTGGGCTCTTTAAAAGGAAGATTGCGTAGATCTTGTTCAACCAGTTCTTCGAAGGTCCTAACAACAGGGTGCATGGGTGGGTTCAACGTGCTTTTCCTAATGAGTCCTTGATTATTACAGGGGTTACCCTTAAATAAATACTTCAGGTTCAAACCTCTGGTGAACAACTTGAGTTCAACTAACAGGGCTGCAACATCCAGACCATTACTAGGGACACAATGAAACCCTCTAGTAAAAATATCAAATGCCATGTCATTCACCTCAAAATCCGTATAATTGTAGATGGTAAAATCATTTCTTGTATGTATGGTACAATTACTTTCCTTAGTTGTGATAATACTGTTAATGGGGTCAGGCTGTATAGAACCAAACAGATTGAGATTGGTTAAATTACCCTCTGTGGTTGATGACTTGGGAATTAGTAATGCTTGTTGCTCCAAGCTCCCAATGCCTTCTGATGCTTCTGCCCCCATGCCCCGGTCTTCCCGGGGTGTTGGTAAAAATCCTGATTATACTGTTTTTTGCCTTTTTCCGCAAGTCTTTCACTTCTACGGGGTGGATCATTCGTCTCATTGGGAAAAACTTCATCCCTCTCATTACCACTAATGTTATCTAGCCCAAGCTCACCTTTAGATCTATTAAAACAGGGGTAAGCTAAACCTTCTCTATACTCGTACAAGTCCCTTTCTAACTTTCTAATTTTTCTATTTATAACCTTCCCACAAAATTGATCCACATCATGAAATACTTTTTCATAATCATGTTTGACCATGGAAAACACATTGTCCGCAGTGACAGCTTCATTCAACACATTCAATTAATCTGTTAAAATTTTAGCTTCTGATTCATATTCACTAATCATTAGTTGTAGCATTTCAATTCCGGCCCTGTCAAAAATCTCACATAACTTATTGTAATAAACAGTTCCGGATTTGGCATTGTTCGGAAATTTATAAAAACGCAACCCTTTGGGTATGCGTTTTACTTTAACACACTCTTTGAGATAGTCGATCTCTAATTGATTATTTTTAAGTGAGTAAAGCTTGTTTTTAAACTCGTCAAAGTCTGATTCTACAGTAATAGCATTACTTTGTGAAAAAGTACCTTTATTAAAAGTGAATTGCTGGTTCACCCAACTGGAGAAGCTAAAATCCTTATGCTTGTCCTTGGAAGTTTTCTTTCGTGCAGAGTAATCCTTTTGAGCGTTGAAGCGAACGTTGGGTTCCTCAGGGATAATTGTAGCGTTGAAGGTAGTAGTTTGTGACTCATTCTGCCCATCCATGCTTAAAGGTGGAACCTTATCCTTCTGAGATGTAGAACCATGTTGGTTAAGCAAAGAAAGGGAATTGTCCCCGTTGTTCCCTTTCAACAGTCCTTTTAGCTCTGCTAACATGGCCAATACCTGATTGAACTCCGTACGCGTAACCGGAAATTCAGTTGCAGTGTCTTTCAATACTCCTGGTGTTATCGCAGGGTTAAATGCCTCCGCCTCCACAGCCATGGAAACCAAGCACAGGGACCCAAAACGTGTTTCAACAAACAGAATCAAATAATAGAACGTGTCCAAGCAGCTGAGCAGAAGCAACCCACTAAGAGAGAGATGGTTAAAAATCTTTATTCCAAATGAACAGACCACAACGTAGAGCACAAGCGCTTTCACTCGGATAAATAAACTAGCACCCACAAGAAAAATAAGAACAAAATCTAAGCACATACCCTGGCTAACAAAAGATACCAAAACACTTCTGAAATGTAGAGACAGGCCATGGTTAGAGTACCACACCACCAAAGATAGAACACAACTCACAACATATAAACAGCTTTGAAACCAGGCTAAGAAACAAATGAAATCGGACAAACAAAACTACTATCATGTCAACAAATCGACCCAAACAACCCCCAATAATTTTGGCAAAACTTAAATAATCTCCTTAACCCAACCCCCCACCATCTACCTCTAATATAACAAGCCCATTAGCTACACAGTTTAACAACCACTTTATAAACACTATCATATCACTCCTTGATAACCAGACTAATCATCCCCTCACTGTACCCTCTACATCTGCAAATTACCCCACCCCCTTCTCTTTTACCCCGGTCCAAACTAGCTACATAAAAACACTCCTTTCCAAGCTCAGACCCTGCTGTCTAGTAGCAGATCAACTACCCAATGAATTCCTTAAACTTGCTGCACCCTCAGTTGCCGATCCCATATCTATACTAATCAACTGCTCAGTCTCAGAAAAATATGTCCCCTATCTATGGAAAATATCACACATCATTCCCTTGCATAAAGGCGGTCCCTTTAAAGAACTAACAAACTACCATTCCATAGCCATCCTCTCCCCTCTAGACAAAATCTTAGAAAAATGCATTCACTCCCAACTTCTTGCCCACCTCTTCAGTCACAGCCTCCTCTCCCCCACTCAACATGGTTTTAGGCCAAAACATAGTACCTGCACTGCCCTACTATCCTTTACTAACACCATTCATGGTCTCATAAATGAAGACCAGATTGTCTCCTCCATATTCCTGGATATGCCAAAAGCCTTTGACATAATTTCCCACCAAATCCTACCCAACAAACTGTCAACCTATGGCCTCAACACATCTGCCCTGTCCTTGTTCCATAGTTATCTCTCAAACCATCAGCAAGCCATCAAATGGGAAAGCACCCTTTCCCCACTTCTTCCCATCTCTGTAAGATACATACTTGGCCCCCTACTCTTTACAATTTTTACTAACAACTTCAGCTCTGCAACCCAACTAGCCTCCATAGTCCAGTACGTCAATGACTCCACACTTATCTGCTCAGCCCCTACCCCCCCAAGAACTGGAACAAAATTGCAAACATCTTTCCAGGATATAGAAATATACCTCACTAACCATCAACTTATATTGAATCCAAACAAAACCAAGTTAATAGTTTTCAATTATAACAAACCTAAAACATGCCAGTGCCTACTAACAATTCTCTCCACAAATGGAACCAAAATAGAGCCCACAAACCAAACCAAACCAAACTTCCAGGCGTCGCAATTGATGATAACATAAGGTTTTATAGACACATCTCCCTCACCATCAAAAAGGTGCACTCCAAACTAGGCACCCTATATAGAGTCAAACCTTACCTTACTGAAAGTGCCAGATTAGCCACTGCCCACTCAACTATTTTCCACCCTCCTCTACAGATCTTGGGTATTTACCAATATACATAAATCAGACCTAAATAAACTAGAATCCTGCTACAACAAAATTGCCAAATTCACTACAGGCTACCCTTACAGAACCCACCACTGCTCAGTACTCTCCCAATTCAATTGGTTAGAACTCACAAACCTCCTAAACTTAAACCAACTGTCCATAATCCAGAAAATAATTCACCAACCTAACGACTGCCCTGCTCCTACTAACCGTATCCAACCCAATATAAATGCTAGATCACTTAGATCCTCTAGTAAACTAATGTTAAAGATTACCCAAGCCCACAATGCACAAGGTACTTCACTCTAATCTCATAAAATTGCCAAACTCTGGAACAGTCTTCCTCAACCTATACCCAAAAAACCCTAGTTATCATGAGTTCAAACAACTCCTTAAGGAACATCTAGCTAAACACTGGCTCTGCTCCTGCCATACTCCATTCTAGTCAACCTGCTTCCAAACAACATGCCTCTCATTACTACTCCCTCCCTAAACTAACTCATACCCCACAGTTACTGTTGTTATCTCGACTTGGCTATTTTGCTTCAACACTATCTTGCATATAGCAGCTAAACTGCTTACAACTAAACTGCTTCTATCCTAGGCAATTGAAATGTTCACACATTATGAACTGAACTGACTCTGTTGGCCTAAATTATGTCTCCTTGCAAATATTTCAGGGTCATACAACTGTTTTTGGAAACTTACTTCTTTTTGGCCTTGATAATTGTATCAAACTTTTTTTAATATTATTTTATACTGTTAAACATTTCAGACTTGACTCATTTTTTGTTAATATTTTAATTAGTTTAGATTTGCTAAACTGTATGTACATTACAAACAGTGTTAACTTTTGTCAGTATTGTTAATTTTTCTCTACTGTATCTCAGGAGCTTTTCTCTCCGGGTCCCTGCTGAAAATGGTTCCCGTGCCCAGTCCGACACTACCCAGTAAACAAAAAAATAAATAAATAACAATAAATAAATAAATATGAGTCTGTTATAATATATATATATATATATATATATATATATATATATATATATATATATATATATATGTATCTAAGACTATTGAACAAAAGTTCAATAGTCCGAATCCACAATAACCGAACGCACTTTAACGAAAGCTCTTTCACCGAAAAAGTGCTTCCATTAAAGTGTGTTAGAAAAAAAAAACAATAAATATTCTTTTATGCAGGGGGGCAAGCCCCCCTACACCCCCATGTCGGGGGCTGTGCCCTCACACCCCCCTACTTTTATATTCTCACTCCGAGGTTGCACTACAGTGGGGAAAACAGAATTTTCCTTTAACCGCACAGTAGTGCGACCGGCACAACGAGCATACTTATCCAAAAGTGCTACTTCAGTGAACAGCACTTTCAGTTAAGTATGTTCGGTGATTTCTGCTTCGACAGAAAGTGCCATCGAGGATCTGTATGGATCCCATATATCTATATATTGATCCCATATATCTATAGATTGTGGTATTCAACTGCCATCTAGTGGAGATTCATATGTATTTAACATGCTGGACCATAAATTAAAAACCATAAGAAAATTCTTTATATTAAAAAATAAAATCTATTTGATATAAGGGTATCTTTATAAATTATTTTTATAAATAATATTAATGTGAAAATTTATTTTGAATACCACAAAGTGAATTGTTTTGTATATATGTATAGTCTGTTATTTAGTCCCTTATCCTATGAAAGAAATGAGTTTATATTTACCCCATGGAAATTAATTTCACTTGTTTTAATATGTTATAAAATGAAGAGTTTTTAAATGTTATATAACTGTGTTTTTTTAAGTGAATAGGGAAGCACACTTCTACAAAGAAAGTATGCAAAAGGAACTTAATTGAGTTAATTGATTTAAACTGTGTTCATTAATTAAATGATTATGTAGACTATATAAAGGGAATGGAAATGGTAATAAAGTATTCATCTGATGAAGTCTCAATACAGCAGACGAAACCGCAAGGGTTCAATAGCGTTTATGTTTTACGATTGATTCTGTTTAACTGTTCATTTTACTGAGTGTACTGTGGCTTGGTAAATAAAAGTTGTCCGGAAAGAATTTAAATTGCCGTTTTTTCTCCGTTTCTACACTGGCTTGGATTTTCGAAACTATTTACATGAATACCCTGTACAATAAAAATACTGTAATGAAATGCACCCACTGGGAAGGAAAAAAATCCATAGTGAATTCTTATATTCAATAAATGTCATTATTGGAACCATTTTAGTGCACACCTTAAATTAAGGGACTCGTTTAACCCAGGAATAAATTCTGCTTTCAACCGCAGTTGCCATTTCAGTTCTTGTGGCTGTAATTTGCAGTCAGTGTCTCCAAAAAAACATCTACTTGTTCTAGTACAATAAACTTAAACGACCTAAACCCATTACATAAAAGACTGTGTTTACTGAGAGCATTCATATGGTCACTGTTTCTAATGGCACCACAATGTTCTTTAATTCTGTCACTTAATCTTCTGACAGTTTTCCCGACATAAAAATTAGAACATGTGGAACAAACTGCGCAATATACTACCATTGAAGAATCACAATCAAACCTCTTGTTAAAATATACAGTGAAATTACAGTGTGAAATGTATAATCATCACCTTTCAAAATGTATTTACAGCAAACGCATTTTCCACATTTGTACATACCTTTTTGTGTATTAACGTGAAGTACAGGTATTAAACTGAAATGATTGTCATTGTTTTCAAAAAAAGCTTTCAGGGATTTGGTTCTCTTATATGCAAACTTAGGTGCAGAACCCAAACTATTTCTAATGTTAGGGTCCGATAGTAAGATTTTCCAATTGTTCATCAAAATGCCTCTAAGATTTGATAAGTCTCTACACATAGGTAAGGCAAAGCTAAGCATATGTGTGGAATCTGTCAATCCTATATGTGTAGTATTACAGTATTTTTATTGTACAGGGTATTCATGTAAATAGTTTGTGACATTGGCATAGGTCTTGCATATGTATTTATGTACAGTAGGTGTTTATTACTGGCTCAGTTGTTTATTGTTATTATTCATGAGCTTCATGTTGTTTTATATACTGTGTCCCTTGACATCTGATCCATTCTGAAGAAGTTCCGATACAGAATAAAAGGAACGAAAGCTAAAGGAATCACTGTGGGCTGCATTATTTATTATTTTTATTTTTTATTCTTTATTAGAAGTTGTTTATGCATATATATATATATATATATATATATATATATATATATATATATAGAGATAGATATAGATATATAGATATACATACACACATACATATATATATATATATATATATATATATATATATATATATATATATATATATATATAACAATTTTAATGTCTCTCATTTACTGGGGTTTGTTTTTAAATGCTTTCTTAGTATTACTTCTTCACTTTGCAATAAAAATGTATGTGTGTTTAATTTTTGCAATGCTTGGCAATGTTAAGGCAGTATAAGGAATGCAGGAAGTTGCTACATTGTTTCTGAAGATGTTCATGCTTTACTGGAATGAAAGTGCTCAAACTATTAAATTCTCTGATTGCTGTGATTTTTCTGGTCAGAGTTTTTGCTTTATTTAAGTTTTGGAGTATGCTGGGTTGTGGTGTTTTTGGGTACAAGTGTTTTCTGTGTTCTACTTTTGTAATGGGACAGCCTGATCTTTTCCTAGAGCCTGAAAAGGCTTGTGCTTCAAATAGCTCACAGCCTAACCTCAGTATGCTGTTAGAAGTTATCAAGCAACTAAAAAAAACAGATAAACAGCTATACTGACACTTCTAATACACCAAGTATTACATCTTGCCCTGTTGACAGTAATAACAACACTGATAGTGGCATTTATTTCTAATGGACTGTCTAGACTAGACCTTTAAGTTTTGCTGAAACAGTTTGTTTTAAAGGACCAAACATATCTCTTAGAATGGAGGCTGGTTTGAATGGCCTGATTTTGGTATTGCCTGTGTGAACAATCTTGGTCTTCAAGATTTATTTTGGCTAAACATTAATTTGGGGAATCTACTGACTACGAGAATGAAGCCCATTTTCAAGAATCTGAGAATGATTATCATCCTACTTTACGAGACATGATCACAACCTTTGAAAAGCTCTCTGTACAGTAGAAAGCACTTCAAATGGACAATTTATTTCTTAATTATTGTGTGCAAAACAAACCTGTCCCAAAGGGCCTTCGAATATACAAATACCCCAATGAGGTGGTTGAAGGCTCAGTCTTCTATCATGAGTGTCTGGAACTGTTTGATTGGACCAGGATACAATTAATGGAGATTATGATTCTTGACAATATCAGGCAACATAACAAACTGGAGGAACAAATGCGCAATTTAAATAGTCAGATTGCCTGCCTTATTATTTTTCTATCACCAAGATGAATTTAAAAGCATGTTTGTCAAGGTGGAGAACCTCGAAGCAGTTATGTTTAAATGTAAACAAAAGGAAATTATCAGGGACATCAACGACTACAAAAACAAGCATGTCTAGCCCAAACCACCCAGTAAACAAATAGCAGAGACACTGGAACCCCTAGCAGATTATAGGCAACACAATAAACACATTTCTGAGGATTATGAAGATGTTGCACAGGGTTATGATGGCCCACGGCAATCCAAAAGTCTACAGGAGAAACAGGGTTGATAATGTTTTGATTTTTCAACTGCCATGACAGTTATTAGGAACAGGATTTTTGCAAGAGAAATCATTGGAATTGACAGTTCTGGAGACATTACAAATGATTTTGACTGATCCAGGGACAGGCAAGATAGCAGATGTTTCCGGAGATGCAAGATTTAAAATTTTTCCTTCATATCTATCATCCTCACCTTTAGTGCCTTTTTCAGAAATGTTTTAAGTTTGCTCCATCGAGCCAACCATAACTGGTTGGCCTATTAACTGAACTGAAATTGTTCACGAGAAAGATTAACGTCCAGTGTACTATGAATTCTGGAGGTATTAACCCAGCATATAATGGGCTATGCAGAAACAGTACTTTGAAATCAACCCTTATACCACCAGTTTTACTTTTTGAATGCCTTTGTAAAGCTAATAACAGACAGTGGTCTTGTAGTAAGATGAAAGTATACTATAACCTCAAGCCAGATGAAAGAGACTTGTTGTCTTTCCTCTGTAACAACAAACGTATACATATAAAGAAGCCCGATGCCGGGGGGGGGGGGGTTGTGTTGATGGATAAATTCTTGTACTCATCCAAGATGCTGGAGTTTCTAAACAATGGAGAATTTTTTCATAGAAGTTTCCCATAATGAAATCAATATTGCATACCATGGTATTGATTTGAATTTGGAAGACATGTTTATCACCTATGACTTAAATATTAAAATTCAAGAATATTTCACATTGAAACATCATAGGATCCCAGCAATTTCTGGGATCCCGATGACACACAAATCCCCATGTGATCCCTATCTTAGACTGCTTGTGGCTTTGTCAGGATACAAGACTGAGCCATTAGACAAATTTGTGGACTTTAAAATTAAGTATATTTACAACCACAAGGGGCATTTAATCAAGGACTTTCTTGAGACCATGACTGGGTTACCATATTTATCTGAGGGATAATTTGTGACCATTGACATTTAGGATCTCTTCTCTGTTATCCCTTATGACCAGGGGCTCGAATGCTTTTTTAGAAACCATGGTGAAGGGCTGTGACGTGAGTAGTAATAACACAAGTCTGGTCTACCAGTGTATGGAAACAGTCTTGACCAACAATTTTGTCTATTTTGAAGGTGAGTATTATAAACAACACAAAGATGCTCCAATGGGGGCAGCTTCAGCACCCATTTATGCCAACATGGTACTGTGGAACTGGGAAACCAGTATTCTGTTTAATTTCTCACTATTCATTCATGTGGAAAGGTATCTCAGGTATTTGGATGATGTATTCATTCTGTGGAAAAGAAACATTGAGGAACTTTTGATTTTTGTCGAATTTTTAAACCAGCTGACCAACTTCCTTCAGTTCACCCATTAATATCATAATGACTCCATTAATGTCTCGGACATCACTGTCTACAAGAATGAGAAAGAATGTAAGTACAAGTGTAATATTTATAGAAAACCAACATATTCCAATGCCTACTTACATTTTGACAGCCAGTACCCCCTTTTGCAGAAAAATAAAAACTTGGTCAGAGGGCAACAAATAAGGCTAAGTAGGCTAGTGACTGATTACCTGATATTCCAGGAGGCTTTTATGATTAATCTTTTCACTGAATGTGGTTATCCATTTATGTTGGTGAATGATATCTACCAATGGGTCTGTGAACACAGGTTCACAAAATATGGACCAATTTCAAGTCATTCACATGTATTAGAGAATGAGCTTTCGGTAAAACATGAGAATTCGACTCAAGTTTTTGTAGTGGAATTTTGTGGATATTTCTCCAGTTGGAAACAAATTATTAACAACCATTGGCATACAGTCTTTAGAACTTTTGGGATGCTTGCCCAGTTTGGGATGCAACCCAGATTTGTTCACAAAAATAGTAAGAACTTTAAACTCCTTTTAGAAAATAACAGGGATGATGAAGACATTGTGGTTAGGAATACCGGCATGAAATGCTGTGGGACTTGCGAACAACGTAGATTTATTTCACAAGGCACACACTACTGGTGACAGGTTACCCCAAACTGGTAACAGTCAGAGGTAACTTTAACTTTGAAATAAAAGGGGTTGTGTACATAGCTTTTTGCTCAACATGCCCTTCGTTCTGTGTTGGTAAGACCATCAGCCCATTGAGAAAAAGGATTTGCCAGCATATTTATGCCACCAAAAGGCACACAAAATTAACTCCTTGTACAAGCATTCCATTAAATGCACAGACTTTTTAAAAAGTTTTGGTCTTCTGCACTTGCGAAGGTTCCAGTGCCTACTAGAGGTGCAGACTGGGAATTACATCTAGAACAATGAACTGTTTTGGCAGCTCCTTTTGCATGCAGGGACATTTCCTGGATCGAATGGCTTTGTTTCCATAAAACCCATTTTAATAATTAAGGCAGCTAGTATTTAACAATATTTCTGGAATTTTATTAAATTTAAATACGATTTCACAAAGTATTAAGCCTTATGTCAACCAGGGCTGATGGATCTTTTTGCAGTTTGGTTTTAGGGAGTGTTCTACACAGGTTTGTGTTATGGGTTGATTACACTTGAAGCATCTAGCATTTTAAATTTTACACTTTAGACACAAGTATGTTATATATAACAATGTTAATGTCTCCCATTTATTGGACTTTGTTTTTAAATGTTTTCTCAGCATTATTTCTTAATTTTACAGTAATAATTTCCGTGTGTTTAATTTTTGTATTGCTTAGCACCTTTAAGGCTTTTTAAGGAATGCAGGAAGTTGCTACATTGCTTCTGAGGAAGTTCCTGCTTTACTGGAACAAAAATACTCAAACTATTAAACTCTCCGTGTGCTGTGATTTTTTTTGATCAGCGTTTTTGTTTTGTTTGCTTTTAAAGCTTATAGTATGATAGTAGGGATAGGTAATGTTATTTTATCACAAGCAGTATAGTGTTATGGAATCCTACTTAGTAATGATTAGGTAATGCTTCCAACAGGTGATCCATCCCAGCAAAGTTGTAACATGATATATAGGTAATAAGGTAGAATCAGGAAGTAAAGATGTAGGATGTGTAAGCCTGAGACCAAAACAGTGTCTAGTGTATAGGGCAAAAATAGTGAATAAAGAGTTAGGAGAAGACAAAGATACAGCCCATCTAATCAGAAGAAAGGAAAAAATACTGCTGAAACAATACCAATGTGGCTTCCACATACAAGAAGCTGCTTGAGCCCCTCCATTTTTAAAATGGCCAGAAGAATCCCTATGAACAGTACATTTGCCTTGAATTCTAACTTGTATTTACTTGTATCTCTATGAGATTATGTTTTTACATACCTGACAGATGTCAGGTAGAATAAATTGTCTTGGAAGCGGTCTAGCCCCATTGACCAAGAGTTGAAAAGCAGAGAAAGATGAAGGGCAGAAGGGAGAGCCATCAGTAATGGCTGAGAAGCTACTGGGCAAAGAGGGGTTTTATATCTCTCCTCTTGCCTTCTTGATTCTGTCTTCCTTATTGCTTTTTCCCCAAATTTTTATTTTGTTACTGCTTCATGTAAAATGTCTGATAGCTTGTACAATAATTCCTGTTAAACATGGGAATGGGATGGTGAAAAATCTGTTTCTCAGACTCCATCATCTTGCTCATTTTCTCCAGGCATTTAAAACACCCTGTGATGACAGCCCATAGAGCATATTCTTATGAAGGACACCTCTAAAGAGTATCCCATCACATCTTCAAGAAAAGGCTGCAAACAAATTCAGGTAAGTCTTCATAGAAACACTAAAGTGGATGTTACTCTGCTGCAAGTGTCTGCTGCATCACAACTGCATATTATTGCATAGTGGTTAAACTAAGAGTAGTCTGAGAAATCGTACTTACTTTATACGCAACATTATCACTCAGGATTTCTTCATTATATCCAATATCTGTATGATGATTTCTACTTGATTCTTAATGATTTTGTTTTGGTGGTTTATATCCCTAAATGCATGTGTGTGTCTGAAATATAAACTTTTTGACTTGAGTGGTCCAGTATCCTGCTTTACTTGTCATTATGGATCACATTCAGACCTGCAACCAGTTTTGTCCCTGGTGGCCTTGAAGGAAACTACGATTGGGCTAACAACCAGATTCCCAGGTAGGTACTTCAACTCCTGTTAATACCTATCTGGCATTTCTGATACTGGCAGCATGGAATTTGGATTCAGGGATGCAGTTAGAGTTGGTGGAAGCACTAGGGGCTTGGGCGTTCCATGCTCATCAAGTACAGATTCCTGTTTTTATTCTGAAACTTCCTTTGATATCTCATTTGAAATGCTCCTTTAAATTTGTAAAGCATTGCCAAAAGGCACATTCTCTGGGAGAGTCCAAAGATCTAGTATTCTCATTATTGTTGACATGCTCCACCATGGACAAAATTTGGGAAGAATTTTCCATATCAGAAGAGAGGCACAAAAAGCTGGTTCTGAGTCCAAGTAAGCAAGGGTCTATATTAGAACATCGAAGTTTCAAAACTTTGAATGTTCTAATATCAACCCCTATTCAGCAAAAGCTGAAAATATCGAAGCAACAGAAAACCTAATTTTTTCCTAGGGAAAGAATTCAGTTGTCCATTTCTGTTGCTTCGGTATTTTCAGCACTGTGGTGGAAAGTTACGGGTCAGGTTCAGGTAAGTGTGCAATTGAGTGCGGGTTAGGTTAGTTAGGGTTAGGGTGCAGGTTAGGTATGTGTGCGATTGTGTGGACGTGAGGGTTAGGGTGAGTTAGGTGAGTTAGGTGAGTTAGGGTTAGGACACAGGTTAGGTATGTGTGCGATTGTGTGGACGTGAGGGTTAGGGCGGGTTAGGTGAGTTAGGGTTAGGGCATGGGTGAGGTGAGTGTGCGATAGTGACGGATCTTAGGGTTAGGATTTGGGTTAAGGTAAGTGGATAGTTAATGGTGTGTGTGTATAGTTTAGTGTAGGGTTAGGTGTAAGATTTTAGGTGTACGTGAGTGGATTGTTGTTTGTTTGGTGTGCTTGTGCTGTGTGTATGTATTTTGGAACAGCAAATTTTTCCCTAGGAAAAAATTCGCTGTTCTGTATGTTCGATGTTTTCAGCTTTCGCTGAATAGGGGTCGATATTAGAACATTCAAAGTTTTGAAACTTTGATGGTCTAATATAGACCCAGTAAGTAATACTGAAATTCATTTATTTTTTTTTATCAGCAACTTGAGAAACATATGCAGTCAAATATAAATCTTTTCCACTAGTTTATTTTTACTTGCATAACTATTACAAAGTTGAATATTAATTTCTAATTTATTTAGTATATACAGTATGGGTTTTATTAATGTGCTGATCACAGGATTTTGTTTTGTCTTAAATTCATGCTGCTGTATTTGGATCCTAAACAAGCCTCTATGTCTCTTCTGATTTTGTTTTTGCATAATTTAGTTGGGTTTACGTAAATGAATCACATATTTTCTGACTCATTAAGGCTATGCCAAGTCCTCACCTTCCAATCCTGACTCTGAGAAACTGGTTATGAGTCAATTCTTCTCTTCAGAGAAGAAGGTACCTCTGACACAGATGACTATGTGGGCCAAGGGTAACTTGTCTGCCAGGTCATGACATGCTCCTTTGCAAACCTCTGCAATTAAAAGCCAAAAATGACATTGTCAAGGGTGTAGATGCCTCATCCTCTATTATAAGATCTACATTATTAATGGATGGCAAGTCTGGAACCAATTAAGACTGTCAGAATATTTAATGATACTGTCAATTCTGGAGCAGTGGGTATTATCTTCAAAGGGTGAAGGCCACTCAGGAGTGCCTGAAGCCTACTTTATAGCCTGAACATCAGATAATCTCCCTCAGAATCCTGTAAAGCAGCAGCTGTTAAGGTTTTCATTCCACTCCTTACCTGCAGGGGGCTCGCTATAGACAGGAATTTCACAATAGAAGTGGAGATAGGAAGCGTGAGAAAGGCTCTCACCACAACCAATTTAAGCAGGCTGACTGGGTCTTTAAGGCGTTACACACTCTGGCCACTAACTTTTTAACATAAATTTCTGAAGCTGCTCTAGTTTTCTAGTTTTCTAATATTTCTGTACAGCGAGTTAGAGGAGAGCTCTCCTGTACAAAGCCCTCAAACTTCATTTAGTCTAGCTAGGTCTTGAGACTTTGGAGGCTACTAACAAGCTTCTTGTTTTTGAAAGGTGCAAAGCACTCAGAAGAGTGAACTTTGTGCTCCTCAAGCAGACATGACAGATGTATGTCAGACGTTTGGCAGAATTTGCCTTCCTCATGCACACTTACATGAATGTTTTTTCAGTGATATTATGGACCACATATTTTGAAAAGACAGTTTTAAAAAAGAACACAGTATAGTACTTCAATAAAATTCAGAAAAGGCAAATTTAAGAGCAATGTCCATAAAACCAATTAAAAGTTCTCAAACTAGGTACTCTCTGGAAGTCACCTAGAAGAGAACTGGTGGACAGTGGACTGATGACCAATTGTTTCTCTGTGGCAAAAAGTGATGAGTAACAACATGAACATCTTCTACTTACAAGTTATGCATGGACCTGATATCAGACAAGGAGGATACTGACAGGTGTAGAACATCCCTGAAAGTTCCTGAAGTCAGACAGGAAGATCAGATGTTCATCTTTGGTAAATCCCATAAAATAATGAATAGTGCTGTACTGATACTGGTGATGATACATTTGATAAACATCTAGGGTAATAACTTACAGCAGGATGTATAAGTCCTTACTGGTTGTTTACAAGAAACTCACCTTTGAGCTAATGAAAATCAAAATCAAAATTGGATATAGACAATGTTATTATTCCTTGTTTTTACAAGCAACTCATCTTTGAGCCAATGAGAATAAAAATCAAAATTGGATATAGACAATGTTATTATTCTTCTTTTTACAAGAAACTCATTGTTGAGCCAATGAGAATGAAAATCCAAATGGGATATAAGCAATGTTATTCTTCTTTTGATGGATCCAACCACAGAAGATTACCTATTTTTCTGTCACAGTCTTGTCCTTTCAAAGTTAAACTCAAGAAGTGGATACAGCTAGAAGAGAAGATTATTAAGGGCTGTTGCAGCTCAAAGAGAATTATGGTGACTAATGTGTACCTTTCTTTGAGGATTGTTCAATCGGAGATGCAAAAAAAGTACAGCTGTGTAATGTAAACATACCATAAAAACATACCTGAATGAGTAGGTACATCCTCATCAGGACTAATACTGTAAGTAAGTTTTAAGGAGAAGCAAATAAATAAAAGAACATTGAATATAATTAAAAGTTTTCCTCTAGGAAAGTAATCTTCACAGTTCAGTGTTGTAGTGGAAGGCAACTGTGTATCTGGTTCTCATATTTCTATGGAGACAATCTGATAAGGGGCAATAAAAACAGAATACTTCTTTCTTTCAATGACTAGGATATAAAGTTTACTGAAAGTATACAAGTTGTTTTCTATATCTTGGAGAGGAATAAAAATAATCCAATAAAATGTATTTGGAACAGGATACTGGATGGAAATAATTTTAATTAAAAACCACAAGTATTAAGCGCTTTCATCTCCACAAAAGCGAGACTTCATCAGAATACATAGTTACACTCAATGACCTTGTTTAAATATCTTCCAGTTCCTTCTGATAATGTTTTAATTAGTTATTTCTATATCTCCTGTATTGCAGGAGAAAGCTGAGAAATGTTAGAGAAAAAAAAAATGTTTTGTAAGCATATTCCATATATATAGTTCATTTTGTGAATTTTAATGTGTGTAGGGCATATATTTTTATTTCATGTTTATTCCCTTTAAAAAATTTTTTTATGTTATTAATAGCAAGTGAAAAGTGGGCAGGTGATTTGTATTACTAACCAATTGCATTGTTTGGCAAGATATTTAAACAAGGTCATTGAGTGTAACTATGTATTCTGATGAAGTCTCACTTTTGTGTAGATGAAAGTGCTTATTACTTGTGTTTTTTATTAAAATTATTTCCACCCAGTATCCTGTTCCAGTACATTTTTTGGATTGGCTTTGTTTTGTGCTGGGGCTGATTTTATTGAGGAATAAAAATAAGACAAAAACAGACAGCACTTAGCGAAAGTAAAAGCACAAGGCTGTACCATGCATCTTAGCATGGATAACCTTTATTATAGGTTAATTTATCCTCATGAATGTTGCTGTCAGTCTGGGACAGTTGTTCCTAAGGAGGTTTGAACTTCATTATTTGAAGATGTGCATTGTTTTCTGTGCTAGTATTAAGTTAATATGTTCTGGGGGAGTGTTTTTATAGGGTTTTCATTAGACCAAAAAGTATTTTTAAGATGTGACATAGGTTCAAATAGATATAACAAGAAACAACTGTATAAAATATCAACCTGACAAATATTAGTGTATGAATTTAACACAAAAACTGAAACTAAACACTGTAAAAAAGCTGTTATACATAACAAGTGAGAATAACAACTTCTTATCATAATGACAACACTTTTCATGTTATCTTTGAATGTGAATGGTCTCCTAGATACATATATATATATATATATATATATATATATATATATATATATATATATATATATATATATATATATATATAGAAAAGAAAGTGTAGTGAACTGTATTAAAAATTGCCACAATTGTCCTTAATAATCATATATTCCAGCTGCATCCAGTTCTTGAGTTTAACTTTGAAAGGACAAGACAAAGACAGGAAAATAACTATGCTACAGGAGACACATTTGGAAAGATGTGAATATGATAAAGAAAGGATCTCAGGGTGGTTATTCAGCAAAATATCTGGGACAAAGGAAAAGTGGAGGAAAAATGAAAATAATGGTAGATCTGTAGTACTAAAGGCTATTGTCAAAGGAGGAGGATTACACTGGCATGTATTTATATTCCACCTAAAACTTCTACAATGGAGCATAAGAAAATTCTTGGAGAAATAATCAGCTTTCAGCAGGGAATATTGCCTATAGGTAGAGACTAGAATTTGATTTGCAACAGTGAGGATGTATACGGGGGCATAGAAGGGAAAATGTAACAAAAGAAGGTTGATTTTTGATGAAATGTATGAAAATATTTGGTATGGAGGATCTGCAGCAGGGTTAGCCACCTGACGGTGTGAAACTTGGCTGTAGATGATTGTCACTGTTGAAGTGACACCCTGATTCCATGTGTAAAATAGGAAAAGGGGTTGTGGATGGGTGGATTTGGTATGGAAGATGTAAATTAAGTAGTAGGAGTTTGGAGATCATTTACACATTATTCTCTAAGGTACAAAATTGGGTTAGGCTAGACAGAAATTATATTTCACTTTAACATGTTCATTTAATTGAAAGTTTTGATATGCATCCAATAACTATTTCAGATCATTCACCAATAATAATTAAAATAAAAATGCAGAGTAATGAAATAAAAATGAGACACCGGGGCTTCCCCACCTATCTGTTAAAAAGAGAGGAATTTAAGGAATGGGAAGTGGAAATTTTTCAGAAGGAATTAGGGAATATAGAAATAAAAGAAAAAGAGATGTAGTTAAGAAGTAACAGGAACTATTTAGAGATAATGACAAAGGTTAAATATTGCAGAATGGGGGAATCTTACAGAACAAGAAGAGGCACAATTGCAGAGTGCTAAATGGAAAACAAGGGACTACCTTGACAGTATGTGTGAGTTTAGATAGATTGCTATTAATCAACTGTTTTGTTTTTATAACTCCAGAGCACAAAACCTTTTAGCACAATGGGTCAGACAACAGAAAGTAGAAAGGGTTAATGCCAAGCTTAAGGAGCCTATAACAATGGAAATAAACAGAGCTCCTGTAGAGGTATTAAAAATACTTTGGACATTTTATGAACATCTGTATAAAGCAGAGAAATGTGGAAATCAAGAAAAAGTACAAATGGAAATTTTTATGGAAGAAATAAATATGCCAAGGTCAAAGGTAGAACAGTTAGAATAGGCGGAGATGAGATAAAATGGTGACATATAATCAAGCAGCAGGAATGTCCCCAGGAATAGATAGTATTCCTGTGGGACGTTTGGAAGGCAGGAGGTAGAAATTGATAAGGATTTGGAAGGTTTTGTTTAACAGTATTTTAAAAGGAAGAGAGGCACCAACTTCCTGGAAGAAAATGGTGGTGGCTGTAAAACCTAAAGATGGTAAAGAACCATCAGATCCAGCTTCATATAGGCCCATTTCAATTCTAAACCATAATTATAAAGTGTTTATGTTCATAATAGCTAAAAGAATGGCAAATGTGATGCTAAAATTGATAGACATGGGTCAATATGGTTTTGTGGAGAGGAGGCAAACATTTGACAACATTAATAGAACCATGATGATCCAGAGAGAAGCAGAATTTAAGAAAATACCACTGTTGTTGGTCGGTCTTGATGCAGAGAATGCATTCAATAAAGTAAGTTGGAGTAAGCTGGGATTTTATGAGTAGGGCAACTGAAGAATTTGCATTCCCTGACAAAAATTATAAAGTTTATTACAGAAATATATGAGGGATTGGAAGTGAAAATTAAAGTTGGAGGTTCCTCTCTGATAAGTTCTTTTACTGAGCAGAAATACAAGACAGGGGTGTGTTCTTTCCCCTTTGTTATTCACATTATATTTAGAACCATTGGCAAACAAAATAAAGGACTCAGAAATTCAAGGATATAATTGGTATGGTAGTCAGGAAAAGTTGGCTTTATTTGCAGATTATATTATTTTATACCTGATAAAACCAGAAAAGGGTATTTCAGTGTTGTGAAACATTCTAAGACAGTTTCAAGTCTTTTGAGGATACAAAATTATTGAAGATAAAACAAAGGCAATAGCTGTAAGTTATGCACCCACACATGAATTGTTTCAGCAATACCTATTTGTATGGGAACATGATAAAATTAAGTTCATAGGAGTATGGATTAAAACAGATTCTGTTATGGCAGCTAAGGATATATGGGAAGAGACGAAATAAAAGATAATACAAAACTGGGAAACTGGAAGCTGTTTAATGGATATAGATAGCAAGATACAAGCAGTGAAAATGTTTTCAGTCTCTTTAGTTTTATCCACAAGTCAGGCATATTTTTATCAAGCAGAGGAGATGTCATGGATAGCAAATAATAATGAGTTAAGGATTTTATCTGAGGGGAAGAGGACAAGAGTCAAGTAGGATAAGTTTATCCTTCCAAAAGAGCAAGATGGTTTAGGATTACCAGATTTGAAGGAGTATTTTAGAACTACACAGTTAAGACTCCTATACATAGCACAAGCAGAAAGTTATAATTCAAAGTGGAAAGGAATGATGAAATGGGGGAAGCTCAAGAAACAAGGAGAGACTGGGATTTTGGATGCAGATCCTTAAAGAGAATAACAATAACCATACAGAATATTATATTCATAAAGTAGCAGAAAATATTCTAAGAACTAAGCCAACATGGGTATGGAGAAAGAAAATTCTGCCTATAGGGATAACTGCAGTTAAGGGTATGAAGAATAGACAAGAGGTGGATGGAATTTACTGGAAAAAAACTGCAAAGTAACCAAGATAATTAGAGGGAGAAAGGTAATAGAATGGCAAGAGGCCAAGAAACATTTGGACTGCAGGCTAGAGATTGTCTTCCCTATCAGGGATTGAGATCAGGGTATAGTCAAAGAGAAAGAAATAGGGAAATCCTAAGTGATAGACCAGCACTTGTAGATGTTTTTTTTTTGTAGAATCTGGATCAGAAGCTGCTTTTGAAAGAAAGGTAATAGAATGGCAAGAGGCCAAGAAACATTTGGACTGCAGGCTAGAGATCGTCTTCCCTATCAGGAATTGAGATCAGAGTATAGTCAAAGAGAAAGAAATAGGGAAATCTTAAGTGATAGACCAGCACTTGTAGAGGTTTTCTTTGTAGAATCTGGATCAGAAGCTGCTTTTGAAAAGGGATAATTAGTAAGGCATACAAAATATTGCAGGGTAACTATAGGAATCAATCAGAGGAGGTTAGAAAGGATTGGAAAGAGGTATTGGATATGTCATTTGCAAAGAAACAATGGACAATATATGTATGGCTCCCAAATATGCAACAAAGTGTAATAGATTTAGGATCCTTGTTTGGAATTGTTTGCATAGGTATTTTTATACCCCAAGCTGATGTCAAAGAATTTTTCCTAAAGTAGTTTGCAAATGTTGGAGGTGTGATGGAGAAGAGCTACTTGGGGACATATTTTGGGAGTGTATTGACTTGATTTCCTGCAGACTACTCTATCAGAAATACTGGGTGAGCAAAATGGTGGAACTAAGGAAATTATATATTTTTGAGCTTTGATAAAGAATTGGAATTGCCTAGACATAGTAAGGCCTTGATGAGTTTAATTCTGGTTAGAGCCAAACAAGCAATTACTAGAAAATGGAAATCAATGTCTAAACCAACTGTACTAGAAGTAGTGAATATAGTAACAGAGATACAACAACTGGAAGTGGGATCTTTAGAACAGGGTTGGAGCAAATTACATAGACAAATGGGAATTGTGGGAACAATACATGCAGGATAATGTTTTGGAGAAGGAGTGAGGTTTAAGGGAAGGCAGGAATTGAATAAGCTATAAAATATTTGACTGGATCACTGGGTGGATTATAAGTGATCTATAATGTTTGAAACTGAAAATATATCAATATGGTTTGTCTTAATTTTTAGAAATATATGATTGCCTATGTCATAAAGGATAATTTGATAAAGATGTTGCTTGTTAAAAAAACAGCAGGACTAATATATATAGGTATATAGGCTACATCAGTTAGCAACCTGGGCAATCACCACATTTGTGGCATTCCCCCAACCACAGATCAGGAAACAAATACCCTTCCTCCATGCAAAAAAGTTACTATGTTTCTGCACAATAGCTCTTTGCACTATCTGACTTTAAGAACATTTAGCAAGGGGAAGAGGGGTAACTTAACTTTTCCAATTTTTAGTAATTACTTTTCTTGCTATAGCAAGAATAGACCAAAGAAGAATCACTTGAGTTTTTGGAAATATCTCAGGAACTGGATTATTAAATTAAACTGAAGATTTAGAAATATTACATGTATCTGACCATAGAGCTTGAATAGAGTTCTTAATTTCTTTCCAAAAAAAGGGAGATGACTTCACATTAATATACCATGTGCATCCAATCAGGTATTATTTCAGAATCACATCTCCAGCATTTACTTCTATTTGATTTATGCATAATTGTAATTTTGTTATGATGAAAATAGCTCTGTGCAAAATTTTCCAAGTGAAAATTTTCCAATATACTGAAAATGTAGTTTTATCTTTAGATTTTAATATTAATTTCTTGTATTCTTTAGAGAAGTCTTCATTATTCTTTTTTGAGGAATAGTTCCAATATGAATTGTCTAAATATGTGAACTCTAACTTAAGAATTTTATAAATTTGTAACAAATATGATTTATTTTTCATTGCATTATTACTGATATTTATTAAGAATTCCAGTAATTTGGGGAACAATTTGTTATCTAGGTTAAATGTATTATTTCCCTCTGTATTCACAAAGTCTCTAAATATTTGTAAAATTAACCAATTCTCAAAATCTTGATTGTATTTGGACCTTACATTTTCAACAGTGTATATATATCAGTACCATTTAAGAATTGATGCCAATACATTAAATTACTTTGTTGTTTCAATAATAGCATTTTGTTGAAGTTATGAGTTTCTAAGCAGTCATTTGAATATGCAATTGAAAATATAGAAAATAGTAAGTCTTTAATATAATGGTCAGAATATGTGAACTTTTGGAAAGAGGAAATGATGTTATTTATATAGAGAATTTGAAAAGAGGGTGTAATACCAGTTATGCAAACCAGATAAAACTATTAGATATTATTTGTTTATGACTGGTTGTGATATATTTATTATTTCCATTTTGAATCATAAGGTGAATTTATCTAAAACACTAAAACCTTTTTCAATTGTTAAAGTAGCATACAACTGAATATCAAGGAATCCTATTCCAGCATTATCAAAACCTTTTCTGTGCCAATCAAAGGAAGCTCTTGGTTTATTAGGATGACAAAAATAAAGTAGAATATTATTTATCTTCTTCATCAATTGTCTTGGTGGAGATACTACTAAGATTGTAAGACAAAATATTTTAGAGAGAATTACCATCTTAATAAGCATTAATCATACTTCCATGCTAAAGAAGAATTTATTCCAATGTGTGACTAAACTTAAAATTTTATCAACAACCTGTTGAAAGTTTGTTTTTATAATTTCTTTACTATTAGAGATAATGGTTATACCAAGGTATTTCATTTGATTCCTATTCCAATTGAAGTTAGAATATTTTTATATGAATTTTTTTTTAAAAATTATCAATTAATAATGCACTTGTTTTATTATGATTAAATCTTAAGTTTGAGATTTCTTCAAACTGACTCATAGAACTAATTACATATTCTAATAAATTTTCTACATTTCCTATATTTGGTAAAATATCATCAGCAAAGAGATGAATCTTTAGTTCAAAATCTTCGTTTATTTTGATACCATTAATATTCTTATTGGATCTAACATTATTAGCAAAGGGTTCTATAGCTAATGCAAAATGTAAAGGTGATAATGGACAGCCTTGTTTTGTGTCTTTTTGTAATTTAAAGGAATTAGAAAAAAAGAATCTCTATTAATATAAGCACACATGTTATTGTATTACTTAGTCATCATCATCTTCTTTCGGCTGTTCCCGTTAGGAGTCGCCACAGCGGATCACCTGTTTCCACTTCTTCCTGTTCTCTGCATCTTGCTCTGTCACACCAACCACCTGCATGCCCTCTCTCACCACATCCATAGACCTTATCTTAGGCCTTCCTCTTTTCCTGTTACCTGGTAGCTTCATCCTTAGCATCTTTCTCCCAATATACTCAGCATCCCTCCTCAGCACATGTCCAAACCAATGTAATCTTGCCTCACTGGCTTTGTCTCCAAACGTTCCGACCTGGGCTGACCCTCTAATATACTTATTCCTAATCCTGTCCATCCTCGTCACACCCAGTGCAAATCGTAACATCTTTAACTCTGCCACATCCAGCTCAAACTCCTGCATTTTTGTCAATGCCACTGTCTCCAACCCATATAACATAGCTGGTATCACTACCCTCTTGTAGACCTTCCCTTTCACTCTTACAGGTACTTGTCTGCCACAAATCACTCCTGACACTCTTCTCCACCCACTCCATCCTGCCTGTACTCTCTTCTTCACCTCTCTTCCACACTCACCGTTACTCTAAACTATTGATCCCAAGTATTTAAACTCATCCACCTTCACCATCTCTACTCCTTGCATCCTCACCATTCCTCTATCCTCCCTCTCATTCACTCATGTATATTCTGTCTTAGTCCTGCTGACCTTCATTCCTCTTTTCTGTAGAGCAAATCTCCATCTCTCCAGGGTCTCCTCCACCTGTTCCCTACTCCTACTACAGATCACAATGTCATCTGCAAACATCATAATCCATGGGGACTCCTGTCTGATCTCATCTGTCAACCTGTCCATCACCATAGCAAATAAGAAAGGGCTCAGAGCTGATCCTTGATGTAACCCCACCTCCACCTTAAATGCATCCGTCACTCCCACCGCAGACCTCACCGCTGTCACACTACCCTCGTACATATCCTGTACCACTCTTACATACTTCTCTGACACTCCTGATTTCCTCATACAATACCAAAAACTCCTCTCTAGGCACCCTGTCATATGCTTTCTCTAAGTCTACAAAAACACAATGCAACTCCTTCTGACATTCTCTGTACTTCTCCATCCACACTCTCAGAGCAAACATCGCATCTGTAGTGCTCTTTCCCAGCATGAAACCATACTGCTGATCACTAATCATCATGTTCCTTCTTAACCTAGTTTCCACTACTCTTTCCCATAACTTCATGCTGTGACTGATCAGTTTAATCCCTCTGTAGTTACTACAGCTCTGCACATCACCCTTATTCTTAAAAATCGGTACCAAAACACTTTTTCTCCATTCCTCAGGCATCCTCTCACTTTCCAAGATTTCATTAAACAATCTGGTTAAAAACTCCACTTCCATTTCACCTAAACACCTCCATGCTTCCACAGGTATGTCATCTGGGCCAACAGCCTTTCCATTCTTCATTCTCTTCATAGCTATCCTTATTTCCTCCTTGCTAATCCATTGTACTTCATGATTTACTATTCCTACATCATCCAACCTTCTCTCCCTCTCATTCTCTTCATTCATCAACCCCTCAAAGTACTCTTTCCATCTCCTCAACACACTCTCCTCACTTGTGAGTATGTTTCCCTCATTATCCTTTATCATCTTTACCTTCTGCACATCTTTCCTAGCTCAGTCCCTCTGTCTAGCCAATTGGTACAGGTCCTTTTCTCCCTCCTTAGTGTCCAACTTTTCATACAACTCTTCATATGCCTTATCCTTAGCCTTCACCACCTCTCTCTTTGCCATGCACCTCATCTCCTTATCCTCCTGCCTACTTTCTTCATCTCTCTGACAATCCCACTTCTTCTTTACCAACTTCTTTGTCTGTATACTCTCCTGTACTTCCTCATTCCACCACCTTGTCTCCTTGGTGTCCTTCCTCTGTCCAGATGTGATACCAAGCACCTTTCTAGATGTCTCCCTTACTAGCTCTGCTGTAGTTACCCAGCTATTTGGTTACTCTTCACTGCCACCCAGTGCCTGTCTTAACTCATCCCTAAACTCCACCTCACAATTACTCCTTTTCAATTTCCACCATTTGATCCTTGGTGATGCCCTCACACTACTCCTCATCTTCTTGATCAGCAACGTCATCCTAAAATCCACCATCCTGTGCTGCCTAACTACACTTTCTCTGGTCACCATTTTACAGTCTCCAATCTCCTTCAAACTGGCCCTCCTACATAAGATATAATCCACCTGTGTGCATCTTCCTTCACTCTTGTATGTCACCCTATGCTCCTCCCTCTTGTTAAAATACATATTCACCACAGTGATGTCTATCCTTTTTGCAAAATCCACTACCATCTGACCTTCTGCATTCCTTTGTTTAACAACATACCTACCCATCATTTCCTCATCCTCTTTGTTCCCTTCACCAACATGCCCATTGAAATCTGCTCCAATCACCACTCTCTCACCCTTGGGTACAGTCATCACCACTTCATCCATTTCACTCCAAAATGTTTCTTTCTCATCCATTGCACACCCAATTTGTGGAGCATATGCACTAACAACATTCATCATTACACCATCAATTTCCAGCTTCATAAACATCACTCTATCCGACACTCTTTTCACCTCCAAAACACTCTTAGCATACTGTTCCTTCAGAATAACTCCTTACGCCATTTCTCCTCCCATCCACACCATGATAAAACAATTTCAACCCATCTCTGATACACCTAGCCTTACTCCCCTTCCATCTGGTCTCTTGCACACACAATATAGCAACCTTCCTTCTGTCCATTATATCAGCTAGCTCTCTCCCTATACCAGTCATACTGCCAACATTCAAAGTTCTGACCCTCTCTACCACAGTCCTAGCCTTTCTCCTCTCTTCCTGCCTTTGGCCATACCTTCTGCCTCTTCTCCTCTTTCGGCCAACAGTAGCCCAATTTCTGCCAGCACCCTGTTGGCTGACAGTACTGGTGGCGACTGTTGTTAACCCAGGCCACGACCAATCTGGTATGGAAATATTTACTGGTGTCTGCATGAAATGATTTGGTAAAGTTTTATGCCGGATGCCCTTCCTGACACAACCCTCCCCATTTATCAGGGCTTGGGACCGGCACAAAGAAATGCACTGGCTTGTGCATCCCCAGTTATTGTATTACTTAGTAATTAATGCAATTAGCTCAGGTGAGAAATTATACACGTTAAGTGTTTAAACAGGTACAACCAATTAACTGAGTCAAATACCTTATCTAAATTGAGACTAATGATAGAAAGTTATTTTTTTATTTTTATTTGCATAGTCTATTAATGTATGTATTCTTATTATATTATCTAGTGCTTGCCTGTTTAAAATTAATCCAGTTTGTTTGTTGTTAATTAGTTTAGGTATAAGTAGATTAATTCTGTTGGATAAAATGCTCATGAACATCTTATAGTCCATATTTTAAAGTGAAATGGATCTGTATGATGAACACTTTGTAGGATCCTTATCTTGATTTAAAATAGGTGATACAAGGGAATATTTCCATGATGGGGGTCTTTAACAGTTGTTTTTATTTCTCTGTAGATCTTATATAATATTTTAACTGCATCATCTGGTAGTATTTTACATAGTTCTTGTATAAGACCATCTAAGCCAGGCACCTTATGAATTTTTAACTTTTTTATTTGATCTTTTATTTCTGTTAAAGTGAATGGTTTATCATTTTTTAATTTTTTCACTTGTTTCCTTTAGAAAAGTTTCAACTATATCATCACTATCTAAGTTATTTGTATTATTATTTATATTTTCATAATATATTTTAAAGCCCTCAAGAATACCTTTAATATATGTTCTACTTTCATTTTTATTATTTATATGTGTTATAATTTCTTTGATATGATTTAGTTTTTTTCATTTTCTTTGATCTAAGGGCATATTTATGCAAACTTAAAGGGTTTACTGAATATGGTCGAAGTTTAAGTTTTTCCAGGTTTATTGAAACTTTATGATTTAGAATTTCAATATATTTTGTATTTAAGTTTTTAAGTTTAGACTGACTGATAATGTCCTTTGATTTCATATTTAACTTTAGTGTGCCTATTTTGGCCTGTAGTGTATTCAATTATTTATTCCATTCTCTCTTTTTACTAATGTACCAGCTTGTAACTCTTCCATTTAAATAAGCCTAGAGTAATCCCACAGGACAATGTCAGTTTCTTCACCATTCATGTTTATTTCTAGGAAATGTTTGATCTCTTTAACAAACCAATCCTTGAATCCTTTCATTTTAATAACGTACGCTGGTAATCTCCTGAGATGTATTAGATTGCCAGTTTTTAAAATAATATTAAAGATTATAGCATTATGGTCTGATAATGGACATGAAACTATTGAAACTTCTCTGATATGTGATAGATTGTTTGAGACAAAAATGTTATCAATATTTGTTTGTGTTCCATATCTATATGAATAATGGGTAAATTGAAGTGAGCTTGCTTTCTTTAGCTCATATATATCATTTATATTCATTAGATTTAAAAAAATCTTTTAAGTGTTTGGCTGAAGATGTGATTCTCAGCTTTTTATTTGCAGTGGAATCTTTGTCTGACAAAATACAATTAAAATCATCAACCTTATGACTTAACCTTTCATGTAATAGACTATAGTGTCTAACTAATTTTTTGCATCTTTAGCTACGAACCCTGTGTCGCTCATCTAGTTAGGATAAAGTAGATGAGCCTTTGTGGGTTCTGTTCAAGCAGCTTTATTATGTACAAGCACATCATGATTGAGGTTTAAAAACTTTAAGTTAGATAAACTTACAAACAAACTAGCTATCACACTCATACATGCTTACTCTCTGGCTGCACTCTTAAAATGGCACTTTAGCTAGCGCGTGCTTGCTATTTATATGCATGTGCTGTCCTTGAAATGCTTCTTTAATGTACAATACACACACTATACTACATCCTTCCTCTTTTAGAAATTGGTCATGCAATATTGACAACATTAATTGACATGCTATTGTTACAAATAATTCTTTGTCATGTAGTTATACATGCCAAAACTAAATACATATAGACAATTACATCCATGTTGCTGTGTATTTTACACTAGGTCTAGAAATACAACCAAATCGTGTGACATAGAAATTAGAATTAGGTCTAGCAACTGGCACTGTCTCTGCTGAATTTTCAGCTTTGGGGACATCAGGAATATCATCAGGAATGGAAGTAAAGTTAAAACATGTTCTGCAACAGGAACATTGTCTGGATTGCTCTGAGATCTAGATTCTGTATCACAGGAAAATGCTGCGATATCGATTCTGATACAGGAAGAAGTTTTCTGCAATTTATCTTGTACTCCTCACCCTCAGATTCTATGAAGTAGGATCTTGGCTCAGCACATATACTTGTTACTTGTCCAATCCGGTTGAAACCTTTCACTGTTTGTATCCTCACTCTCTCTCTCTCCTTCTTTCAATGGACGAAGAAATCTGCTTGATTTATCATAGCTGGACTTCTGGAAAGAACACTTTATGAATAGTTTGGCCATGACTGTTCTATTTTTCTTTGCTTTAGGCCTCAACAAACTGGAACTGATAGGCAATGTTGTTCTAGTTTGTCTAGACAGAAGTCTCTGAGCAGGCGAGCCAAGTATATCGTCATGGGGTATTTTTCTGAGATTGAGTGAATTCAAAAAGACATCGGTATTATCACTCTTTGACTCCTCTAGTAATTGCTTTGCACTCTGTTTTGCATGTTCAGCTAGCCCATTTTACTGTGGGTATTCTGTACTACTAGTAACATGTATGAAGTCCCATTCTTATGCAAATTTCTGAAACATCTGACAGGTAAATTGGGTACCATTGTAGGAAATAATTTTGTGTGGACTACCATGGACTGAAAAATGAAGTTTCAATTTAGTGATAACAGCAGTGAAGATTAGATTAGGTAGTAAATCAATTTCAAACCAGTTTTAATAAGAGTCTACCAACATTAAGTAATGCTGATTGTTCTACTCAAATATATCCGTGGCTACTGTTGACCAAGGTAGTCCAAGAACTTGACTTAGCTGAAGTAGTTCTCTTTGCAAATGCAGTTTAGTACTATTGCATATGGAACAAGAAAAAAGTGCTTTATCGATGTCCTTTTCCAGAGAAGGCCAAAATACTAGCCTTGTCACCTTTCTTTTGGTAGATTCAGACCCTGGGTGACCACAATGCAAAATCTGGACATATTCACATTGTAAGAAAGCAGGAACAACAATTTTAGGACCTCTGAAAATAATGCAATCTTCCAACAACACAGTGAAGAAAAAGGCAAACTGGTTCCAACACAGCACTCTTTAATAGCAGCACAACAAGGTAAGTGTTTTCACGGATTACATCCACTTCCTCAGACCAAAATATTAAAACTCAAGTGACATCTTTAAACATTCTAGCAGCCAATGAGGCACACTAATCACTGAACCAATTTAACACATTCATTGCCTTGTCTAAGCAGTGAAGAAACTAACATCAGTGTGTAAATCAGCAACACTATAAAACATACATTGCAGCTCAAAAATTGCTAAGTACATAATTAAAACTGACTCTGGTCTATCACATAAACATAAATATAAATGCTAAAATGTATCAACATTTAAATATACTAAAAATATATATATATATATATATATATATATATATATATATATACATATAATAAAATCTGTCTAAAAATATGTATATAAAACTGGTCGATCTTGTGGACATATAAAATAAAAACCATAGCAAAGATATATATAAGAAACCAATGACTTAAGCCTGGTACTACTTGGTTAGTGTTTCAGTGCTCTAGCTTTTAAAAAGGGCTTCAGAGACACCTTACTATTGAGACCTGGTGGTTTGTCAGCTTGATAATGTATAATCCACTTCTGTTCCACTGATTCTGTCTTATTATTGATGTCACCACCTCTAATACTATCGTGTATGACTTCTAGATCAAAAAATTTAAACTTATGTGCAGTGCCTTCTTTCACAACATGCATGGCCAACACACTTGTTTCCCTAGCATTCCTAATGTCTCTTAGGTGTTCTAAAATTCTCTCCTTGAAAGCTCTGTTTTGCCTATATAGAATGAAAAACAGATAGTACAGAAATAAAAATATACAATGTGCTTGGTATGGCAATCAGCATATAAAGTGGTGCTAATCTCAAAGCCTAATTGTGGATGTACAAAGGTGCCCCCCCCCATATATGCACACACAAGCCATCAAGCTGACAAACCACCATATATCTTTGCTATGGTTTTTATTTTATATGTCCACAAGATTGACCAGTTTTATATACATATTTTTAGACAGATTTTATTTTATATATATATATATATACATATATATATATATATATATATAATATATATATATATATATTTTTTATATATATATATATATATATATATATATATATATATATATATCTATATATATTAGTATATTTAAATGTTGATACATTTTAGAATTTATATTTATGTTCATGTGATAGACCAGAGTCAGTTTTAATTATGTACTTAGCAATTTTTGAGCTGCAATGTATGTTTTATAGTGTTGCTGATTTACACGTTAGTTTCTTCACTGCTTAGACAAGGCAATGAATGTGTTAAATTGGTTCATTGATTAGTGTGCCTCATTGGCTGCTAGAATGTTTAAAGATGTGACTTGAGTTTTAATATTTTGGTCTGAAGAAGCAGATGTAATCTGTGAAAGTGCTTACCTTGTTGTGTTGCTATTAAAGAGTGCTGTGTTGGAACCAGTTTGCCTTTTTCTTCATTATTTTGCTGTTTGCTACATTGGTTCCTTTATCGGTTCAGAGGTTTGTTCTGACTTTACATCTTCCAACAACATCTCATCTCTGTAAGGAGAATAGGTTTGCACTTCAGGTGGTACACTTGATTGCTTTGACGGCCATCCAACGGTGATGCAGTGGTTGAGCTTTAACAAAATAGGATGAGTCATTGTATGATCTCTCAGCTCATCAAGTCTAGTGGTAAAAAAAAAAAATTACACACTTCCATGACATCAAAGTCAAAATTCTCTGCATGAAGCTGTTCCATTGAATTTCTGGGTGAACTGGATAAGGTATCACCCAGATAAAGAACTTTGCCTTTTGTATAGACCATTTTGAAGTTAACTTTTGCAATTGTAGCATCATTCTTTGTAATCTTGCTGGAGCTGAAGGCATAGGATTCTTTAACATAGTAACTAGAGGTTGGTGATCAATTTCAATCTGAATAGCTCAACCATAAATATAATCATGAAATTATGAACATGCAAATACTATTGCCAAAAGTTCTTTCTCAGTTTGAACATATTGCATTTCAGTTTGGGTAAGAAATCTAGATGCATAGACTACTGGTCTGTCTTCTTGAAGAATAACTGCATCAAGACCAAATTTTGAAGTATCACAGGAAAGAGTTACTGGTTTAATGACATCATAGTATCTTAATGTTGGTGGGGTGGTAATTCCTGTTTCAAGTCTTCAAATGCTCTCTGGTGCTGTTCCAACCAAGACCATGTAACACTTTTGCATGTTAGCTCTCTGAAAGGGCTGTCAACTCACTGAAGTCTGGTATAAACTTGCCTATATACAGTGGATATAAAAAGTGTATGCACCCCTGTTAAAATGCCAGGTTTTTGTGATATAAAAAAAAAAAAACACAATAAATCATTTCAAAACTTTTCCCACCTTTAATGTGACCTATAACCTGTACAATTCAATTGAAAGCAAACAAATCTGTTAGGGGAAAAATATAAAAAATAAAAAAACATACAATAAGCTGGTTGCATAAGTTTGCACATCCTTAAACTAATAATTTGTTGAAGCACCTTTTAATTTAATTGCAGCATTCAGTCTTCTTGGGTACACACCTGCCATCAATTAAAGAGACTCTGATTAATCCCAAATAAAATTCAGCTGTCCTAGTAGGGTTTTCCTGACATTTATTCAGTTGCCTGTTACAGCAAAAGCCATGGTTTGTGGAGAGCTTACAAAGTATCAAAGGGATCTCATTGTTGAAAGATGTCAGTCAGGAGAAGGGTAAAAAAAAAATTCCAGAGCATTGGATATACCATGGAACACAGTGAAGACAGTCATCAAAAACTGGAGAAAATATGGGACAATAGTGATGTTGCAAAGAACTGGACGTTCCTCCAAAACTGATGAAAAGACAACAAGAAAACTGGTCAGGGAGGCTGCCAAGAGACCTATAGCAACACTGAAGGAGCTGCAAGATTTTCTGGCAAGTACTGGTTGTGTACTACATGTGACAACAATCTCCTGTATTCTCAATATGTCTGGACTATGGGGTAGGGTTACAAGATGGAAGCTTTTTTTTACACAGAAAAGCATCCAGGCCTGGCTAAAATTTGCAAAACAATACATCAAGTCTCCCAAAAGCATGTGGGAAAATGTGCTATGGTCTGATGAGACCAAGATTGAACTTTTTGGCCACAATTCTAAAAGGTACTTCGCCACACAAAAAGAACACCATCCCCATGATGAAGCATGGTGGTGGCAGTATCATGATTTATGGTTGATTTTCTTCAGCTGTAACTGGGGTTTAGTCAAGGTGTAAGTAATTATGAACAGTTCCAAACACCAGTTACTTTTGGCTTAAAACCTTCAGGCATCTGTTAAAAAGCTGAAGATGAAGAGGAATTTCACTTTTCAAAACAACAATGACCCCAAGCATACATCCAAATCAACAAAATAATTGCTTCACCAGGAGAAAATTAAAGTCTTGGAATGGCACAGCCAGAGCACAGACCTACATCCAATAGAAAATCTGTGGGATGACCTGAAGAGGGCTGTGCACAACAGATACCCTTGCAATCTGACAGATTTGGAGCATTTTTGCAAGGAAGAGTGGGTAAATATTACCAAGTCAAGATGTGTCATGCTGATAGACTCCTACTCAAGAAGACTGAATGCTGTAATTAAATCAAAAGATGTTTGAACAAAGTATTAGTTTAAGGGTGTGCACACACAACAAAGTATTAGTTAAAGGGTGCGCACACTTATGCATCCAGTGTATTGTACGTTTTTTATTTTTTATATTTTTCCCCTAACAGATTTGTTTTTCAATTGAATTGTACAGGTTATATGGCACATTAAAGGTGGGAAAAGTTTTGAAATGATTTATTATGGTCTGATTTTTTTATAACACAAAAACCTGGCATTTTAACAGGGGTGTGTAAACTTTTTATATCCACTGTATATAACTATAATAAAATATGGTGGATAGATGTGCCATTTTATCTCTTGGAAAAATAAATCTTCTCAAATACATATTATGGATAGTTTTAATATACTGTCCTTTTATGTAAATGGATTAAATAATGGCAATAAAGGAAATCATTAGACAGATTTTTAAAATTAAACAGATGAGACATATTCTTGCAAGAGACTCACCTGATAAAGATATTCAATATCTAAATTTCTTAGACTACAAAATGTTATCATTTGCTTCCTTTGATAAAAATATGAGAAGAACTGGTATACTTTCGATAAAATCTACTGCAATGCCTAGGATCATGGAATCAATTAATGATCTTAAATGAATGTACACATTTGTAGTAATTAAATATAATTGCGAACTATATACACCAGCTAATTTTTATTGGATTTCTGGAACAAGTGCAAGAGTGACGGTAGATCAATTAAACTTATTACAAAAATCATTGGAAGGGTACTTTAAATTTAGCTGGAGATTTTAACTGCATATCCATTATAGAAGAAAGAAGTGAATACAACAAATCTTAAATTCTAGCATCACTAAACAGATGGGTTAGTACTAATAATAATCTAGTTGATTTCATTGTAAAAGAAGAAGATAAGTCATTGTTTTTCATCCATTATTCTTATGAACATGGGATGCAAGCTAGAATTTATGGGCTTTATGCTTCCACAGATTCACTTAATAAAGTTAATTATTTTAAAACTATTCCTTGTTCTTTATTTGATCTAAATGCAGCAAGTATTAATATAGCAACAGATTTAAGGATATTTCAGATTATTTACAGAATTCCAGTATATATGGTGAAATTAAAAGAATTAATGAATTATCTTAAGGCTATTGCACGGTGGTACAGCAGCAGCATTGTTGCCTCACAGCAAGAGGTTCTCCCATTCGATTCTTGGCTGGAGTGTGGGTACTGCCTTCTGCGTGGAGTCTGCATGTCCTCCCCATGGTTGGGTGGGCATTCGAAAGACATGCGTAATTGGGTGTGCCTTCATTGAAGGTTGAACATCGAGCAGGCACCTCGGCGTTCATGAAAATCTACTGCCAATTATTAGCAGACCGGAGTTCCGCTGTGGCAACCCCTAACCAGGAAAAGCTGAAAGACAACAACAACAACAATGAATTACCTTAAGGAACAAATTAATAATTTCCTGTATTTGAGTGGTGATCATCAGGTTAGTAAAGTCATATTATGGGGCCCCTTAAAATGCATATTAAAGATAGAATCAGAAGATGGTCTAGTAATAAAATGAAAGGTGGGATAAAGAGTTGTTAGAAATACAAGATAATATACATAAAGTGAGATTTGAACAACAAAGAAATTAGATAATACTGAAGCCAGTAAATGTTAATAACAATATATCAAACAATTTTAACACATAAAGTGGTGATAGCTTTAGAAAAAATTAAAATTGCACAGTTATGCAATGACTCCAAAAAATCTTCACTGATTAGCTAATAGAAGTAAGATGTTAAGCAAAAAGACAGAAATCAATAATTTATAAAATCATCAGACTAATAGGATTACCTCAAACATAAAGGAAATGCTTAATATTAAAAAAATAAGGACCTTAATAAAGATAAAGATAATAATCCTAATTATTGCAAAACTGATAAGTACTTAAAGAAAAATGTGACTAATAAAGTTTTGAAATGATTTATTGTGGTCTCATTTTTTATATCACAAAAACCTGGCATTTTAACAGGGAGTGTAAACGTTTAATATTCACTGTATATAGCTACATTAATATGGTGTATAGATGTGAAATTTTATCTTTTGGTAAAATAAATCTTCTCAAATGCATAGTATGGATAGTTTTAATTTACTGTCTGTGTAAATGGATTAAATAATGGCAACAAAAGAAATCATTAGAGAGATATTTAAAATTAAGCAGATGAGACGTCATAGTCTTTCAAGAGACTCACCTGATAGATAAAGATATTCAATACCTAAATATCTTAGATTACAAAATGTTATCATGTGCTTCTTTTGGCAAAAAGATAAAAAGAACTGCTATACTTTGGATAAAATCTACTGTAATGCCTAGGATCAAGGAATCTATTAATGATCTTAAATGAATGTACACATTTGCAGTAATTAAATATAATTGTAAACTACATACACCAGCTAATTTTCATTGGATCCCTGGAACAAGTGCAAGAGTAGTGGAAGGTCAATTAAATGTATTACAAAATCATTGGAAGGGTAGTTTAATTTTAGCTGGAGATTTTAACTGCATATCGACTATAGAATAAAGAAGTGCATATAACAAATCTTAAATTCTAGCATCACTAAACAGATGGGTTAGTAATAATAATAATCTAGTTGATTTAATTGTAAAAGAAGATATGCCATTGTTTTTCACCCATTATTCTTACGCACATGGGATGCAAACTAGAATTTATGGGCTTTATGCTTCCACAGATTCACTTAATAAAGTTAATTATTTTAAAACTATTCCTTGCTCTTTATTTAATTATAGTGCAATAAGTATTAATATAGTAACAGATTTAAGGAAATCTCAGATTATTTACAGAATTCCAGTATATAGAATTAAATTTAAAAAAATTATGAATTACCTTAATGTACAAATTAATAATTTTCTATCTTTGAATGGTGATCATCAGGTTAGTAAAGTCATATTATGGGACCCCTTAAATGCATATTAAAGATAGAATGGGAAGATGGTCTAGTAATATAATGAAAGGGAGAGATAAAGAGTTGTTAGAAATACATAATATACATAAAGTGAGATTTGAACTACAAAGAAATTAGATAATACTGAAGTCATTAAAAGTTAATGACAATGTATCAAACAATTTTAACACACAAAGTGGTGATAGCTTTAGGAAAAAAATAAAATTGCACAGTTATGGAATGACCCCAAAAATCTTCACTGATTAGCTAATAGAAGTAAGATGTTAAGCAAAAAAACAGAAATCAATAATTTATAAAATCCTCAGACTAATAGGATTACTTCAGACATAAAGGAAATGCTTAATATTAAAAAACGAGGATCTTAATAAACATAAAAATAATAATCCTGATTATTGCAAACCTGATAAGTATTTAAAGAAAAATGTGACTAATAAAGTTTTGAAATGATTTATTGTGGTCTCATTTTTTATATCACAAAAAACTGGCATTTTAACAGGGTGTGTAAACTTTTTTATATCCACTGTGTATAATTACATTAATATGGTGGATATATGTGCCATTTCATCTCTTGGTAAAAGAAATCTTCTCAAATACATAGTATAGATAGTTTTAATCTATTGTCTGTTTGTGTAAATGGATTAAATAATGACAACAAAAGGAAATGATTAGAGAGATATTTAAAATTAAACAGATGAGACATCATAGTCTTGCAAGAGACTCACCTGATAGATAAAGATATTCAATATCGAAATATTTTAGACTACAAAATAATATAATTTGCTTCTTTTGACAAAAATATGAGAAGAACTGCAATACATTGGATAAAATCTACTGTAATGCCTAGGATCATGGAATCTATTAACAATCTTAAATGAATGTACCCATTTGTAGTAATTAAATATAATTGCAAACTATATACACCAGCTAATTATCATTGGATCCCTGGAACAAGTTCAAGAGTGGTGGAAGATCAATTAAAATTATTACAAAATAATTGGAAGAGTAGTTTAATTTTAGCAGGAAATTTTAACTGCATGTCTTCTATAGAAGAAATAAGAGCATATAATAAATCTTAAATTCTATCATCACTGAAAAGATGGGTTAGTAATAATAACAATCAAGTTGATTTAATTGTAAAAAAAGATAAGTCATCGTTTTTCACCTATTATTCTTATGCACATGGGATGCAAACTAGAATTTATGGATTTTATGCTGACACAGATTCACTTAATAAAGTTAATTATTTTAAAACTATTCCCTGTTTTTTATTTAGTTATAATGCAGTAAGTATTAATATAACAACAGATTTAAGGAAATTTCAGATAATTTACAGAATTCCAGTAAATATGATCAAATTAAAAGAATTCATGAATTACCTTAATGAACAAATTAATAATTTTCTATCTTTGAATGGTGATCATTAGGTTAGTAAAGTCATATTATGGGACCCCTTAAAATGCATATTAAAGATAGAATGAGAAGATTGTCTAGTACTAAAATGAAAGGGTGGGATAAAGAATTGTTAGAAATACAAGATAATATACATAAAGTGAGATTTGAACAACAAAGAAATTAGATAATACTGAAGTCAGTAAAAGATAATGAGAATGTATCAAACAATTTTAACACACAAAGTGGTGATAGCTTTTGAAAAAATTAAAATTGCACAGTTATGCAATGACTCCAAAACATCTTCACTGATTAGCTAATAGAAGTAAGATGTTAAGCAAAAAGACAAAAATCCATAATTTATAAAATCCATAGACTAATAGGATTACTTCAGACATAAAGGAAATGCTAAATATTAAAAAAATGAGGATCTTAATAACGATAAAAATAATAATCCTGATTATTGCAAAACTGATAACTATTTAAAGAAAAATGTGAGTAATACAGTTTTGAAATTATTTATTGTGGTCTCATGTTTTGTATCATAAAAACCTGGCATTTTAACAGGGTGTGTAAACTTTTTATATCCACTGTATATAACTACATTAATATGGTGGACAGATGTGCCATTTTATCTCTTGGTAAAAGAAATCTTCTCAACTACATAGTATGGATAGTTTTAATCTATTGTCTGTTTGTGTAAATGGATTAAATAATGGCAACAAAAGGAAATGATTAGAGGGATATTTAAAATTAAACAGATGAGACATCATATTCTTGCAAGAGACTCACCTGATAAAGATATTCAATATCTAAATTTCTTAGACTACAAAATGTTATCATTTGCTTCCTTTGATAAAAAGATGAGAAGAACTGGTATACTTTCGATAAAATCTACTGTAATCCCTAGGATCATGGAATCTATTAATGATCTTAAATGAATATACACATGTGTAGTAATTAAATATAATTGCAAAGTATATACACCAGCTAATTTTCATTGGATCCCTGGAAAAAGTGCAAGACTAGTGGAAGGTCAATTAAACTTATTACAAAATCATTGGAAGGGTAGTTTAAATTTAGCTGGAGATTTTAACTGCATATCTACTATAGAAGAAAGAAGTGCATATAACAAATCTTAAATTCTAGCATCACTAAACAGATGGGTTAGTAATATAATCTAGTTGATTTAATTGTAAAAGAAGATAAGTCATTGTTTTTCACCCATTATTCTTATGCACATGGGATGCAAACTAGAATTTATGGGCTTTATGCTTCCACAGATTCACTTAATAAAGTTAATTATAGTACTTGCTCTTTATTTGATTATAATGCAGTAAGTATTAATATAGCAACAGATTTAAGGAAATTTCAGATTATTTACAGAATTCCAGTATATTTGATGAAATTTTAAAAAATTATGAATTACCTTAAGGAACAAATAAATAATTTTCTATCTTTGAATGGTGATAATCAGGTTAGTAAAGTCATTATATTGGACCCCTTAAATGCATATTAAAGATAGAATGGGAAGATGGTCTAGTAATAAAATGAAAGGTTGAGATAAAGAGTTGTTAGAAATACATAATATACATAAAGTGAGATTTGAACTACAAAGAAATTAGATAACACTGAAGTCATTAAAAGTTAATGACAATGTATCAAACAATTTTAACACACAAAGTGGTGATAGCTTTAGAAAAAAATATAATTGCACAGTTATGGAATGACCCCAAAAAATCTTCACTGATTAGCTAATAGAAGTAAGATGCTAAGCAAAAAAACAGAAATCAATAATTTATAAAATCCTCAGACTAATATGATTACTTCAGACATAAAGGAAATGCTTAATATTAAAAAACGAGGATCTTAATAAACATAAAAATAATAATCCTGATTATTGCAAACCTGATAAGTATTTAAAGAAAAATGTGACAAAGTTTTGAAATGATTTATTGTGGTCTCATTTTTTATATCACAAAAAACTGGCATTTTAACAGGGTGTGTAAACTTTTTTATATCCACTGTGTATAACTACATTAATATGGTAGATATATGTGCAATTTCATCTCTTGGTAAAAGAAATCTTCTCACATACACAGTGTGGATAGTTTTACTCTATTGTTTGTTTGTGTAAATGGATTAAATAATGACAACAAAAGGAAATGATTAGAGAGATATTTAAAATTAAACAGATGAGACATCATAGTCTTGCAAGAGACTCACCTGATAGATAAAGATATTCAATATCTAAATATTTTAGACTACAAAATAATATAATTTGCTTCTTTTGACAAAAAGATGAGAAGAACTGCAATACATTGGATAAAATCCACTGTAATGCCTAGGATCATGGAATCTATTAACAATCTTAAATGAATGTACACATTTGTGGTAATTAAATATAATTGCAAACTATATATACCAGCTAATTATCATTGGATCCCTGGAACAAGTTCAAGAGTGGTGGAAGATCAATTAAAATTATTACAAAATAATTGGAAGAGTAGTTTAATTTTAGCAGGAAATTTCAACTGCATGTCTTCTATAGAAGAAATAAGAGCATATAACAAATCTTAAATTCTATCATCACTAAAAAGATGGGTTAGTAATAATAATAATCTAGTTGATTTAATTGTAAAAAAAAGATAAGTCATCGTTTTTCACCCATTATTCTTATGCACATGGGATGCAAACTAGAATTTATGGGCTTTATGCTTCCACAGATTCACTTAATAAAGTTAATTATTTTAAAACTATTCCCTGTTTTTTATTTAATTATAATGCAGTAAGTATTAATATAACAACAGATTTAAGGAAATTTCAGATTATTTACAGAATTCCAGTATATATGATGACATTAAAAGAATTTATGAATTACCTTAATACACAAATTAATAATTTTCTATCTTTGAATGGTGATCATCAGGTTAGTAAAGTCATATTATGGGACTCCTTAAAATGCATACTAAAGATAGAATGGGAAGATGGTCTATTAATAAAATGAAAGGGTGGGATAAAGAGTTGCTAGAAATACATGATAATATATATAAAGTGAGATTTGAACAAAAAGAAATTAGATAATACTGAATTCAGTAAAAGTGAATGAGAATGTATCAAACAATTTTAACACAGAAAGTGGTAACAGCTTTAGAAAAAATAAAAATTGCAGTTATGCAATGACTCTAAAAAATCTTCACTGATTAGCTAATAGAAGTAAGATGTTAAGCAAAAAGACAGAAATCCATAATTTATAAAATCCTCAGACTAATAGGATTACTTCAGACATAAAGGAAATGCTTAATATTAAAAAATGAGGATCTTAATAAAGATAAAAATAATAATCCTGATTATTGCAAAACTGATAAGTATTTAAAGAAAAATGTGACTAATACAGTTTTGAAATGATTTATTGTGGTCTCATTTTTTATATCACAAAAACCTGGCATTTTAACAGGGTGTGTAAACTTTTTATATCCACTGTATATAACTTCATTAATATGGTAGACAGATGTGCCATTTTATCTCTTGGTAAAAGAAATATTCTCAAATACATAGTATGGATAGTTTTAATCTATTGTCTGCTTGTGTAAATGGATTAAAAAATGGCAACAAAAGGAAATCATTAGAGAGATATTTAAAATTAAACAGATGAGACATCATATTCTTGCAAGAGACTCACCTGATAAAGATATTCAATATCTAAATTTCTTAGACTACAAAATGTTATCATTTGCTTCCTTTGATAAAAAGATGAGAAGAACTGGTATACTTTCGATAAAATCTACTGTAATGCCTAGGATCATGGAATCTATTAATGATCTTAAATGAATGTACACATGTGTAGTAATTAAATATAATTGCAAAGTATATACACCAGCTAATTTTCATTGGATCCCTGGAAAAAGTGCAAGAGTAGTGGAAGGTCAATTAAACTTATTACAAAATCATTGGAAGGGTAGTTTAAATTTAGCTGGAGATTTTAACTGCATATCTACTATAGAAGAAAGAAGTGCATATAACAAATCTTAAATTCTAGCATCACTAAACAGATGGGTAAGTAATATAATCTTGTTGATTTAATTGTAAAAGAAGATAAGTCCTTGTTTTTCACCCATTATTCTTATGCACATGGGATGCAAACTAGAATTTATGGGCTTTATACTTCCACAGATTCACTTAATAAAGTTAATTATATTCCTTGTTCTTTATTTGATTATAATGCAGTAAGTATTAATATAACAACAGATTTAAGGACATTTCAGATTATTTACAGAATTCCAGTAGATATGATGACATTAAAAGAATTTATGAATTACCTTAAGGAACAAATTAATAATTTTCTATCTTTGAATGGTGATCATCAGGTTAGTAAAGTCATATTATGGGACTCCTTAAAATGCATACTAAAGATAGAATGGGAAGATGGTCTATTAATAAAATGAAAGGGTGGGATAAAGAGTTGCTAGAAATACATGATATATATAAAGCGAGATTTGAACAAAAAGAAATTAGATAATACTGAATTCAGTAAAAGTGAATGAGAACGTATCAAACAATTTTAACACAGAAAGTGGTAACAGCTTTAGAAAAAATAAAAATCGCACAGTTATGCAATGACTCTAAAAATCTTCACTGATTAGCTAGTAGAAGGAAGATGTTAAGCAAAAATACAGAAATCCATAATTTATAAAATCCTCAGACTAATAGGATTACTTCAGACATAAAGGAAATGCTTAATATTAAAAAATGAGGATATTAATAATGATAAAAAATCCTGATTATTGCAAAACTGATAAGTATTTAAAGAAAAATGTGACTAATAACATTTTGAAATGATTTGTTGTGGTCTCATTTTTTTATATCACAAAAACCTGGCATTTTAACAGGGTGTGTAAACTTTTTTATATCCACTGTGTATAACTACATTAATATGGTAGATATATGTGCGATTTCATCTCTTGGTAAAAGAAATCTTCTCAAATACATAGTATGAATAATTTTACTCTATTGTTTGTTTGTGTAAATGGATGAAATAATGACAACAAAAGGAAATGATTAGAGAGATATTTAAAATTAAACAGATGAGACATCATAGTCTTGCAAGAGACTCACCTGATAGATAAAGATATTCAATATCTAAATATTTTAGACTACAAAATAATATAATTTGCTTCTTTTGACAAAAAGATGAGAAAAACTGCAATACATTGGATAAAATCTATTGTAATGCCTAGGATCATGGAATCTATTAACAATCTTAAATGAATGTACACATTTGTAGTAATTAAATATAATTGCAAACTATATACACCAGCTAATTATCATTGGATCCCTGGAACAAGTTCAAGAGTGGTGGAAGATCAATTAAACTTATTACAAAATAATTGGAAGAGTAGCTTAATTTTAGTAGGAGATTTTAACTGCATGTCTTCTATAGAAGAAATAAGTGCATATAACAAATCTTAAATTCTAGCATCACTAAACAGATGGGTTAGTAATAATAATAATCTAGTTGATTTAATTGTAAAAGAAGATAAGTCATCATTTTTCACCCATTATTCTTATGCACATGGGATGCAAACTAGAATTTTTGGGCTTTATACTTCCACAGATTCACTTAATAAAGTTAATTATTTTAAAACTATTCCCTGTTTTTTATTTAGTTATAATGCAGTAAGTATTAATATAACAACAGATTTAAGGAAAGCTCAGATTATTTACAGAATTCCAGTATATATGATGAAATTAAAAGAATTCATGAATTACCTTAATGGACAAATTAAAAAATTTCTATCTTTGAATGGTGATCATTAGGTTAGTAAAGTCATATTATGGGACCCCTTAAAATGCATATTAAAGATAGAATGAGAAGATTGTCTAGTACTAAAATGAAAGGGTGGGATAAAGAATTGTTAGAAATACAAGATAATATACATAAAGTGAGATTTGAACAACAAAGAAATTAGATAATACTGAAGTCAGTAAAAGATAATGAGAATGTATCAAACAATTTTAACACACAAAGTGGTGATAGCTTTTGAAAAACTTAAAATTGCACAGTTATGCAATGACTCCAAAACATCTTCACTGATTAGCTAATAGAAGTAAGATGTTAAGCAAAAAGACAGAAATCCATAATTTATAAAATCCTGAGACTAATAGGATTACTTCAGGCATAAAGGAAATGCTGAATATTAAAAAAATGAGGATCTTAATAACGATAAAAATAATAATCCTGATTATTGCAAAACTGATAACTATTTAAAAAAAATGTGACTAATACAGTTTTGAAATTATTTATTGTGGTCTCATTTTTTGTATCATAAAAATCTGGCATTTTAAAAGGGTGTGTAAACTTTTTATATCCACTGTATATAACTACATTAATATGGTGGACAGATGTGCCATTTTATCTCTTGGTAAAATAAATCTTCTCAGCTACATATTATGGATAGTTTTAATCTATTGTCTGTTTGTGTAAATGGATTAAATAATGGCAACAAAAGGAAATGATTAGAGAGATATTTAAAATTAAACAGAAGAGACATCATATTCTTGCAAGAGACTCACCTGATAAAGATATTCAATATCTAAATATCTTAGACTACAAAATGTTATCATTTGCTTCTTTTGACAAAAAGTTGAGATGAACTGCTATACTTTGGATAAAATCTACTGTAATACCTTGGAACATGGAATCTATTAATGATCTTAAATGAATGTACATGAGATGTGTTACAAACCAAATGGATAAATGCTCCGTTGCTGAAACAGGTAAAAAGTCAAAGTAGTATGATGGCAGTGGAGCAAAACAGGTAGTCACAGTTGAAATAGAATCTCCAAATATCCAACAGTCAAATATTCAACAGCTAAATGTCCAGAGTAATCACAAAAATAAGGCAAGAACCTTATTTTAAAAAACGTTTTAATTCAATAATAAGCGCTTTAGCTGAGTAGCTTCATCAGATCAGTACACAATGCATATTCTCTCCTTCATTTAAATAGTACATTCAAATGTTACAAGCACCAATCAGCTATACTATGTAATTAAGACAATTACTATAGTAAATAGTATTTAAAGCTGTATTAACAAATTCATAGGTTAAATAAATATATTTCAGCATTTCATGAAGGTTTCAACAAATACATACATTTATAAAAAATTTTACAAGTGCATACATTTATAAAAAGTATATATATATATATATATATATATATATATATATCATAAATATATTAAAAATACATATATTTATGTGCCCATAAATATAACCAAATTTAAAATACATTATTTCATTTTCCTACGCTTCTTAAGTAAAGGCTTAATCGTAGCACGTTCATTTAATCCTTTGCCTTTGTCAGCCCTTAACTTAATAATCCAAATATTCTCCCTATATTCAGTATGATTGAGAATATCTCCTGCACGAATGCTAGGAGAAATCACTTCCAAAACCTTGAATCTAAACCAGTGTTCATCATTGGTAGAAATGACATGTTTTGCTAGTGCATTATGTTCAGATTTTTTCTTTATATGATACAGATGTTCCCTTATTCGATCTTTCAACATCCTATTGGTTTTACCGGTTTTACCAACATAAAAGGATTGACATATTTGGCACTCTGCTATATAGATTTTTATGTTGGTAAAACCAATAGGATGTTGAAAGAGCGAATAAGGGAACATCTGTATCATATAAAGAAAAAATCTGAACATAATGCACTAGCAAAACATGTCATTTCTACCAATGATGAACACTGGTTTAGATTCAAGGTTTTGGAAGTGATTTCTCCTAGCATTCGTGCAGGAGATATTCACAATCATACTGAATATAGGGAGTATATTTGGATTATTAAGTTAAGGGCTGACAAAGGCAAAGGATTAAATGAACGTGCTACGATTAAGCCTTTACTTAAGAAGCGTAAGGAAATGAAATAATGTATTTTAAATTTGGTTATATTTATGGACACATAAATATATGTATTTTTAATATATTTATGATATATATATATATATATATATATATATATATATATATATATATACTTTTTATAAATGTATGCACTTGTAAAATTTTTTATAAATGTATGTATTTGTTGAAAGCTTCATGAAATGCTGAAATATATTTATTTAACCTATGAATTTGTTAATACAGCTTTAAATACTATTTACTATAGTAATTGTCTTAATTACATAGTATAGCTGATTGGTGCTTGTAAC